>NW_027314846.1:0-215710 GCF_023375885.2 Dermacentor andersoni | reverse complement strand
ACACACGCGAGACAGATACATGAAAATGTGAGCTTAATCAGTATATGCCTGCATTTGGTCCTTACATGAGTAACACTTGCATAAAGTAACAAAAACAAGTGACATCAAAACTATGATGGTCGTAAATATAAAGTATAGTTGAATCTCTTTAATTCAAACTCACTTAATTTGAATTTCCAGTTTATTCAAACTAATACTGCGGCTTTTTTCAAAATGATGTGTATTTTGATGTGCGAAAACGCCCAGTAATTCGAACATGTAAGCACTTGCGACAGTTGATCTGAACATATCATTCTGCCGAATATGCTCTCCGCAGTGCGAACTTACGCAGCAGTGCCTCCGACCCACAGTGTGGCTGTGTGCTGGCTGCTGCTCCAGCCTCCCAATGCAAGAACCATATTTTGGCGTGTAAATATAACTCACACCAAAGATTCAAATAATTTAACAATATTTATATGGGAATTTCGCCTTGAGGCACGACTTCACAGCAGCGATAATTTTGCCTACAAGCATGACTTCCTGTCAGTGCAGTATGTGCTGCCATGAAGCTACACTTTCGGAACTTGTCACTCATGTTACTTGGGAATATCCGTGCGCGGGTGCTAAAAAGAGCAGCATCGGCATGCTTAGCACGTCGTTTTGTAGAAATCCACGTGCGCGTTTTGCCAAAAGCACCATTTGCATGCACATCTTCTGGTTTTGCAGAAAACTTCATCCGCGTCTACCAAAAGATGCATGTGCATGCTTAAAATGCGTTTTCGCACAAATCCGTGCGCGGGTGCTAAAAAGAGCAGCATCGGCATGCTTAGCACGTCCTTTGGTAGAAATCCACGTGCGCGTTCTGCCAAAAGCACCATTTGCATGCACATCTTGTGGTTTTGCAGAAAACTTCATCCGCGTCTACCAAAAGATGCATGTGCATGCTTAAAACGCGTTTTCGCAAAAATCCGTGCGCGGGTGCTAAAAAGAGCAGCATCGGCATGCTTAGCACGTCGTT
This sequence comes from Dermacentor andersoni, assembly GCF_023375885.2. Lineage (NCBI taxonomy): Eukaryota > Metazoa > Arthropoda > Arachnida > Ixodida > Ixodidae > Dermacentor > Dermacentor andersoni. The sequence goes on along the minus strand of NW_027314846.1, from coordinate 214,713 downwards.
TGGTAGAAATCCACGTGCGCGTTCTGGAAAAAGCACCATTTGCATGCACATCTTGTGGTTTTGCAGAAAACTTCATCCGCGTCTACCAAAAGATGCATGTGCATGCTTAAAACGCGTTTTCGCACAAATGCGTGCGCGGGTGCTAAAAAGAGCAGCATCGGCATGCTTAGCACGTCGTTTGGTAGAAATCCACGTGCGCGTTCTGCCAAAAGCACCATTTGCATGCACATCTTGTGGTTTTGCAGAAAACTTCATCCGCGTCTACCAAAAGATGCATGTGCATGCTTAAAACGCGTTTTCGCACAAATCCGTGCGCGGGTGCTAAAAAGAGCAGGATCGGCATGCTTAGCACGTCATTTGGTAGAAATCCACGTGCGCGTTCTGCAAAAAGCACCATTTGCATGCACATCTTGTGGTTTTGCAGAAAACTTCATCCGCGTCTACCAAAAGATGCATGTGCATGCTTAAAACGCGGTTTCGCACAAATCCGTGCGCGGGTGCTAAAAAGAGCAGCATCGGCATGCTTAGCACGTCGTTTGGTAGAAATCCACGTGCGCGTTCTGCCAAAAGCACCATTTGCATGCACATCTTGTGGTTTTGCAGAAAACTTCATCCGCGTCTACCAAAAGATGCATGTGCATGCTTAAAACGCGTTTTCGCACAAATCCGTGCGCGGGTGCTAAAAAGAGCAGCATCGGCATGCTTAGCACGTCGTTTGGTAGAAATCCACGTGCGCGTTCTGCAAAAAGCACCATTTGCATGCACATCTTGTGGTTTTGCAGAAAACTTCATCCGCGTCTACCAAAAGATGCATGTCCATGCTTAAAACGCGTTTTCGCACAAATCCGTGCGCGGGTGCTAAAAAGAGCAGCATCGGCATGCTTAGCACGTCGTTTGGTAGAAATCCACGTGCGCGTTTTGCCAAAAGCACCATTTGCATGCACATCTTCTGGTTTTGCAGAAAACTTCATCCGCGTCTACCAAAAGATGCATGTGCATGCTTAAAACGCGGTTTCGCACAAATCCGTGCGCGGGTGCTAAAAAGAGCAGCATCGGCATGCTTAGCACGTCGTTTGGTAGAAATCCACGTGCGCGTTCTGCCAAAAGCACCATTTGCATGCACATCTTGTGGTTTTGCAGAAAACTTCATCCGCGTCTACCAAAAGATGCATGTCCATGCTTAAAACGCGTTTTCGCACAAATCCGTGCGCGGGTGCTAAAAAGAGCAGCATCGGCATGCTTAGCACGTCGTTTTGTAGAAATCCACGTGCGCGTTTTGCCAAAAGCACCATTTGCATGCACATCTTCTGGTTTTGCAGAAAAACTTCATCCGCGTCTACCAAAAGATGCATGTGCATGCTTAAAATGCGTTTTCGCACAAATCCGTGCGCGGGTGCTAAAAAGAGCAGCATCGGCATGCTTAGCACGTCCTTTGGTAGAAATCCACGTGCGCGTTCTGCCAAAAGCACCATTTGCATGCACATCTTGTGGTTTTGCAGAAAACTTCATCCGCGTCTACCAAAAGATGCATGTGCATGCTTAAAACGCGTTTTCGCAAAAATCCGTGCGCGGGTGCTAAAAAGAGCAGCATCGGCATGCTTAGCACGTCGTTTGGTAGAAATCCACGTGCGCGTTCTGGAAAAAGCACCATTTGCATGCACATCTTGTGGTTTTGCAGAAAACTTCATCCGCGTCTACCAAAAGATGCATGTGCATGCTTAAAACGCGTTTTCGCACAAATGCGTGCGCGGGTGCTAAAAAGAGCAGCATCGGCATGCTTAGCACGTCGTTTGGTAGAAATCCACGTGCGCGTTCTGCCAAAAGCACCATTTGCATGCACATCTTGTGGTTTTGCAGAAAACTTCATCCGCGTCTACCAAAAGATGCATGTGCATGCTTAAAACGCGTTTTCGCACAAATCCGTGCGCGGGTGCTAAAAAGAGCAGGATCGGCATGCTTAGCACGTCATTTGGTAGAAATCCACGTGCGCGTTCTGCAAAAAGCACCATTTGCATGCACATCTTGTGGTTTTGCAGAAAACTTCATCCGCGTCTACCAAAAGATGCATGTGCATGCTTAAAACGCGGTTTCGCACAAATCCGTGCGCGGGTGCTAAAAAGAGCAGCATCGGCATGCTTAGCACGTCGTTTGGTAGAAATCCACGTGCGCGTTCTGCCAAAAGCACTATTTGCATGCACATCTTGTGGTTTTGCAGAAAACTTCATCCGCGTCTACCAAAAGATGCATGTGCATGCTTAAAACGCGTTTTCGCACAAATCCGTGCGCGGGTGCTAAAAAGAGCAGCATCGGCATGCTTAGCACGTCGTTTGGTAGAAATCCACGTGCGCGTTCTGCAAAAAGCACCATTTGCATGCACATCTTGTGGTTTTGCAGAAAACTTCATCCGCGTCTACCAAAAGATGCATGTCCATGCTTAAAACGCGTTTTCGCACAAATCCGTGCGCGGGTGCTAAAAAGAGCAGCATCGGCATGCTTAGCACGTCGTTTGGTAGAAATCCACGTGCGCGTTTTGCCAAAAGCACCATTTGCATGCACATCTTCTGGTTTTGCAGAAAACTTCATCCGCGTCTACCAAAAGATGCATGTGCATGCTTAAAACGCGTTTTCGCACAAATCCGTGCGCGGGTGCTAAAAAGAGCAGCATCGGCATGCTTAGCACGTCGTTTGGTAGAAATCCACGTGCGCGTTCTGCCAAAAGCACCATTTGCATGCACATCTTGTGGTTTTGCAGAAAACTTCATCCGCGTCTACCAAAAGATGCATGTGCATGCTTAAAACGCGTTTTCGCAAAAATCCGTGCGCGGGTGCTAAAAAGAGCAGCATCGGCATGCTTAGCACGTCGTTTGGTAGAAATCCACGTGCGCGTTCTGGAAAAAGCACCATTTGCATGCACATCTTGTGGTTTTGCAGAAAACTTCATCCGCGTCTACCAAAAGATGCATGTGCATGCTTAAAACGCGTTTTCGCACAAATGCGTGCGCCGGTGCTAAAAAGAGCAGCATCGGCATGCTTAGCACGTCGTTTGGTAGAAATCCACGTGCGCGTTCTGCCAAAAGCACCATTTGCATGCACATCTTGTGGTTTTGCAGAAAACTTCATCCGCGTCTACCAAAAGATGCATGTGCATGCTTAAAACGCGTTTTCGCACAAATCCGTGCGCGGGTGCTAAAAAGAGCAGCATCGGCATGCTTAGCACGTCGTTTGGTAGAAATCCACGTGCGCGTTCTGCAAAAAGCACCATTTGCATGCACATCTTGTGGTTTTGCAGAAAACTTCATCCGCGTCTACCAAAAGATGCATGTGCATGCTTAAAACGCGGTTTCGCACAAATCCGTGCGCGGGTGCTAAAAAGAGCAGCATCGGCATGCTTAGCACGTCGTTTGGTAGAAATCCACGTGCGCGTTCTGCCAAAAGCACCATTTGCATGCACATCTTGTGGTTTTGCAGAAAACTTCATCCGCGTCTACCAAAAGATGCATGTGCATGCTTAAAACGCGTTTTCGCACAAATCCCTGCGCGGGTGCTAAAAAGAGCAGCATCGGCATGCTTAGCACGTCGTTTGGTAGAAATCCACGTGCGCGTTCTGCCAAAACCACCATTTGCATGCACATCTTGTGGTTTTGCAGAAAACTTCATCCGCGTCTACCAAAAGATGCATGTCCATGCTTAAAACGCGTTTTCGCACAAATCCGTGCGCGGGTGCTAAAAAGAGCAGCATCGGCATGCTTAGCACGTCGTTTGGTAGAAATCCACGTGCGCGTTTTGCCAAAAGCACCATTTGCATGCACATCTTCTGGTTTTGCAGAAAACTTCATCCGCGTCTACCAAAAGATGCATGTGCATGCTTAAAACGCGTTTTCGCACAAATCCGTGCGCGGGTGCTAAAAAGAGCAGCATCGGCATGCTTAGCACGTCGTTTGGTAGAAATCCACGTGCGCGTTCTGCCAAAAGCACCATTTGCATGCACATCTTGTGGTTTTGCAGAAAACTTCATCCGCGTCTACCAAAAGATGCATGTGCATGCTTAAAACGCGTTTTCGCACAAATGCGTGCGCGGGTGCTAAAAAGAGCAGCATCGGCATGCTTAGCACGTCGTTTGGTAGAAATCCACGTGCGCGTTCTGCAAAAAGCACCATTTGCATGCACATCTTGTGGTTTTGCAGAAAACTTCATCCGCGTCTACCAAAAGATGCATGTGCATGCTTAAAACGCGTTTTCGCACAAATCCGTGCGCGGGTGCTAAAAAGAGCAGCATCGGCATGCTTAGCACGTCGTTTGGTAGAAATCCACGTGCGCGTTCTGCAAAAAGCACCATTTGCATGCACATCTTGTGGTTTTGCAGAAAACTTCATCCGCGTCTACCAAAAGATGCATGTGCATGCTTAAAACGCGGTTTCACACAAATCCGTGCGCGGGTGCTAAAAAGAGCAGCATCGGCATGCTTAGCACGTCGTTTGGTAGAAATCCACGTGCGCGTTCTGCCAAAAGCACCATTTGCATGCACATCTTGTGGTTTTGCAGAAAACTTCATCCGCGTCTACCAAAAGATGCATGTGCATGCTTAAAACGCGTTTTCGCACAAATCCGTGCGCGGGTGCTAAAAAGAGCAGCATCGGCATGCTTAGCACGTCGTTTGGTAGAAATCTACGTGAGCGTTCTGCCAAAAGCACCATTTGCATGCACATCTTGTGGTTTTGCAGAAAACTTCATCCGCGTCTACCAAAAGATGCATGTCCATGCTTAAAACGCGTTTTCGCACAAATCCGTGCGCGGGTGCTAAAAAGAGCAGCATCGGCATGCTTAGCACGTCGTTTGGTAGAAATCCACGTGCGCGTTTTGCCAAAAGCACCATTTGCATGCACATCTTCTGGTTTTGCAGAAAACTTCATCCGCGTCTACCAAAAGATGCATGTGCATGCTTAAAACGCGTTTTCGCACAAATCCGTGCGCGGGTGCTAAAAAGAGCAGCATCGGCATGCTTAGCACGTCGTTTGGTAGAAATCCACGTGCGCGTTCTGCCAAAAGCACCATTTGCATGCACATCTTGTGGTTTTGCAGAAAACTTCATCCGCGTCTACCAAAAGATGCATGTGCATGCTTAAAACGCGTTTTCGCACAAATGCGTGCGCGGGTGCTAAAAAGAGCAGCATCGGCATGCTTAGCACGTCGTTTGGTAGAAATCCACGTGCGCGTTCTGCAAAAAGCACCATTTGCATGCACATCTTGTGGTTTTGCAGAAAACTTCATCCGCGTCTACCAAAAGATGCATGTGCATGCTTAAAACGCGTTTTCGCACAAATGCGTGCGCGGGTGCTAAAAAGAGCAGCATCGGCATGCTTAGCACGTTGTTTGGTAGAAATCCACGTGCGCGTTCTGCAAAAAGCACCATTTGCATGCACATCTTGTGGTTTTGCAGAAAACTTCATCCGCGTCTACCAAAAGATGCATGTGCATGCTTAAGAGGAAGCTTTAGCTTGGGGGCTCCTATCTAAATACATGTAAAAGGAGAATTCGTTTTTCTCGGCAACCACTGCACTAAATTTGACGGGGTCTGCTGCATTTAAAAGAAAAGCTTAAAATCTAGTGACTGTTGGTTTCGAATTTTCGATTTAGGTTGTCAAATTTTTGTAAAAATTTGGCAAAAATCGAAAATTTTCAGAAAACGAAACTATCAAGTTTACAACTCCGTAACTCAGCAAGAAAAAATCATATCGCAATTCTGTAAACTGTACCTGATAGCACATCTAAAGCGGACAAAATTGATATGTTACATATGAACCTCAAAAAATGGAGTAATGTGTAATTACAACTTTTGCAGAACCTTCGTAAACAACGTAACAAGATCACGTAAGATGTAAACTGACGTATCAAATTTGTCCGCTTTGAATGGTCTAATGGATGCCGTTTACAGAATCGCGATATCTGTTCTTGATGCAGAGCTATAAGCTTGTAAACTTCGTGCTTCTATTTTTTTCATCCGTCTGAATTTTTGAAAATCCTTTTAACAAAATTCAAGCCCTAAATCAAAATTCCGCTTCCAACAGTCACTAGAATTTAACTTTCTCTCTCAAATGCAACAAATTTCATTAAAATCGGTCCAGAGGTTATCTCAGAAAGACGCTTTTGCGTTTTTACATGTATTTGAATAGGCCGCGTTGGAGTTGAGCCCGAGCTAAAGCTTCCTCTTAAAACGCGTTTTCGCACAAATGCGTGCGCGGGTGCTAAAAAGAGCAGCATCGGCATGCTTAGCACGTCGTTTGGTAGAAATCCACGTGCGCGTTCTGCCAAAAGCACCATTTGCATGCACATCTTGTGGTTTTGCAGAAAACTTCATCCGCGTCTACCAAAAGATGCATGTGCATGCTTAAAACGCGTTTTCGCACAAATCCGTGCGCGGGTGCTAAAAAGAGCAGCATCGGCATGCTTAGCACGTCGTTTGGTAGAAATCCACGTGCGCGTTCTGCAAAAAGCACCATTTGCATGCACATCTTGTGGTTTTGCAGAAAACTTCATCCGCGTCTACCAAAAGATGCATGTGCATGCTTAAAACGCGTTTTCGCACAAATGCGTGCGCGGGTGCTAAAAAGAGCAGCATCGGCATGCTTAGCACGTCGTTTGGTAGAAATCCACGTGCGCGTTCTGCCAAAGCACCATTTGCATGCACATCTTGTGGTTTTGCAGAAAACTTCATCCGCGTCTACCAAAAGATGCATGTGCATGCTTAAAACGCGTTTTCGCACAAATCCGTGCGCGGGTGCTAAAAAGAGCAGCATCTGCATGCTCAGCACGTCGTTTGGTAGAAATCCACGTGCGCGTTCTGCAAAAAGCACCATTTGCATGCACATCTTGTGGTTTTGCAGAAAACTTCATCCGCGTCTACCAAAAGATGCATGTGCATGCTTAAAACGCGTTTTCGCACAAATGCGTGCGCGGGTGCTAAATGAGCAGCATCGGCATGCTTAGCACGTTGTTTGGTAGAAATCCACGTGCGCGTTCTGCAAATAGCACCATTTGCATGCACATCTTGTGGTTTTGCAGAAAACTTCATCCGCGTCTACCAAAAGATGCATGTGATGCTTAAGAGGAAGCTTTAGCTTGGGTGCTCCTATCTAAATACATGTAAAAGGAGAATTCGTTTTTCTCGGCAACCACTGCACTAAATTTGACGGGGTTTGCTGCATTTAAAAGAAAAGCTTAAAATCTAGTGACTGTTGGTTTCGAATTTTCGATTTAGGTTGTCAAATTTTTGTAAAAATTTGGCAAAAATCGAAAATTTTCAGAAAACGAAACTATCAAGTTTACAACTCCGTAACTCAGCAAGAAAAAATCATATCGCAATTCTGTAAACTGTACCTGATAGCACATCTAAAGCGGACAAAATTGATATGTTACACATGAACCTCAAAAAATGGAGTAATGTGTAATTACAACTTTTGCAGAACCTTCGTAAACAACGTAACAAGATCACGTAAGATGTAAACTGACGTATCTAATTTGTCCGCTTTGAATGGTCTAATGGATGCCGTTTACAGAATCGCGATATCTGTTCTTGATGCAGAGCTATTAGCTTGTAAACTTCGTGCTTCTATTTTTTTCATCCGTCTGAATTTTTGAAAATCCTTTTAACAAAATTCAAGCCCTAAATCAAAATTCCGCTTCCAACAGTCACTAGAATTTAACTTTCTCTCTCAAATGCAACAAATTTCATTAAATTCGGTCCAGAGGTTATCTCAGAAAGACGCTTTTGCGTTTTTACATGTATTTGAATAGGCCGCGTTGGAGTTGAGCCCGAGCTAAAGCTTCCTCTTAAAACGCGTTTTCGCACAAATGCGTGCGCGGGTGCTAAAAAGAGCAGCATCGGCATGCTTAGCACGTCGTTTGGTAGAAATCCACGTGCGCGTTCTGCCAAAAGCACCATTTGCATGCACATCTTGTGGTTTTGCAGAAAACTTCATCCGCGTCTACCAAAAGATGCATGTGCATGCTTAAAACGCGTTTTCGCACAAATGCGTGCGCGGGTGCTAAAAAGAGCAGCATCGGCATGCTTAGCACGTCGTTTGGTAGAAATCCACGTGCGCGTTCTGCCAAAAGCACCATTTGCATGCACATCTTGTGGTTTTGCAGAAAACTTCATCCGCGTCTACCAAAAGATGCATGTGCATGCTTAAAACGCGTTTTCGCACAAATCCGTGCGCGGGTGCTAAAAAGAGCAGCATCGGCATGCTTAGCACGTCGTTTGGTAGAAATCCACGTGCGCGTTCTGCCAAAAGCACCATTTGCATGCACATCTTGTGGTTTTGCAGAAAACTTCATCCGCGTCTACCAAAAGATGCATGTGCATGCTTAAAACGCGTTTTCGCACAAATCCGTGCGCGGGTGCTAAAAAGAGCAGCATCGGCATGCTTAGCACGTCGTTTGGTAGAAATCCACGTGCGCGTTCTGCCAAAAGCACCATTTGCATGCACATCTTGTGGTTTTGCAGAAAACTTCATCCGCGTCTACCAAAAGATGCATGTGCATGCTTAAAACGCGTTTTCGCACAAATGCGTGCGCGGGTGCTAAAAAGAGGAGCATCGGCATGCTTAGCACGTCGTTTGGTAGAAATCCACGTGCGCGTTCTGCCAAAAGCACCATTTGCATGCACATCTTGTGGTTTTGCAGAAAACTTCATCCGCGTCTACGAAAAGATGCATGTGCATGCTTAAAACGCGTTTTCGCTCAAATGCGTGTGCGGGTGCTAAAAAGAGCAGCAACGGCATGCTTAGCACGTCGTTTGGTAGAAATCCACGTGCGCGTTCTGCCAAAAGCACCATTTGCATGCACATCTTGTGGTTTTGCAGAAAACTTCATCCGCGTCTACCAAAAGATGCATGTGCATGCTTAAAACGCGTTTTCGCACAAATCCGTGCGCGGGTGCTAAAAAGAGCAGCATCGGCATGCTTAGCACGTCGTTTGGTAGAAATCCACGTGCGCGTTCTGCCAAAAGCACCATTTGCATGCACATCTTGTGGTTTTGCAGAAAACTTCATCCGCGTCTACCAAAAGATGCATGTGCATGCTTAAAACGCGTTTTCGCACAAATGCGTGCGCGGGTGCTAAAAAGAGCAGCATCGGCATGCTTAGCACGTCGTTTGGTAGAAATCCCCGTGCGCGTTCTGCCAAAAGCACCATTTGCATGCACATCTTGTGGTTTTGCAGAAAACTTCATCCGCGTCTACCTAAAGATGCATGTGCATGCTTAAAACGCGTTTTCGCACAAATCCGTGCGCGGGTGCTAAAAAGAGCAGCATCGGCATGCTTAGCACGTCGTTTGGTAGAAATCCACATGCGCGTTCTGCCAAAAGCACCATTTGCATGCACATCTTGTGGTTTTGCAGAAAACTTCATCCGCGTCTACCAAAAGATGCATGTGCATGCTTAAAACGCGTTTTCGCACAAATCCGTGCGCGGTTGCTAAAAAGAGCAGCATCGGCATGCTTAGCACGTCGTTTGGTAGAAATCCACGTGCGCGTTCTGCAAAAAGCACCATTTGCATGCACATCTTGTGGTTTTGCAGAAAACTTCATCCGCGTCTACCAAAAGATGCATGTGCATGCTTAAAACGCGTTTTCGCACAAATGCGTGCGCGGGTGCTAAAAAGAGCAGCATCGGCATGCTTAGCACGTCGTTTGGTAGAAATCCACGTGCGCGTTCTGCAAAAAGCACCATTTGCATGCACATCTTGTGGTTTTGCAGAAAACTTCATCCGCGTCTACCAAAAGATGCATGTGCATGCTTAAAATGCGTTTTCGCACAAATCCGTGCGCGGGTGCTAAAAAGAGCATCATCGGCATGCTTAGCACGTCGTTTGGTAGAAATCCACGTGCGCGTTCTGCCAAAAGCACCATTTGCATGCACATCTTGTGGTTTTGCAGAAAACTTCATCCGCGTCTACCAAAAGATGCATGTGCATGCTTAAAACGCGTTTTCGCACAAATCCGTGCGCGGGTGCTAAAAAGAGCAGCATCGGCATGCTTAGCACGTCGCTTGGTAGAAATCCACGTGCGCGTTCTGCCAAAAGCACCATTTGCATGCACATCTTGTGGTTTTGCAGAAAACTTCATCCGCGTCCACCAAAAGATGCATGTGCATGCTTAAAACGCGTTTTCGCACAAATCCGTGCGCGGGTGCTAAAAAGAGCAGCATCGGCATGCTTAGCACGTCGTTTGGTAGAAATCCACGTGCGCGTTCTGCCAAAAGCACCATTTGCATGCACATCTTCTGGTTTTGCAGATAACTTCATCCGCGTCTACCAAAAGATGCATGTGCATGCTTAAAACGCGTTCTCGCACAAATCCGTGCGCGGGTGGTAAAAAGAGCAGCATCGGCATGCTTAGCACGTCGTTTGGTAGAAATCCACGTGCGCGTTCTGCCAAAAGCACCATTTGCATGCACATCTTGTGGTTTTGCAGAAAAGTTCATCCGCGTCTACCAAAAGATGCATGTGCATGCTTAAAACGCGTTTTCGCACAAATACGTGCGCGGGTGCTAAAAAGAGCAGCATCGGCATGCTTAGCACGTCGTTTGGTAGAAATCCACGTGCGCGTCCTGCCAAAAGCACCATTTGCATGCACATCTTGTGGTTTTGCAGAAAACTTCATCCGCGTCTACCAAAAGATGCATGTGCATGCTTAAAACGCGTTTTCGTACAAATGCGTGCGCGGGTGCTAAAAAGAGCAGCATCGGCATGCTTAGCACGTCGTTTGGTAGAAATCCACGTGCGCGTTCTGCCAAAAGCACCATTTGCATGCACATCTTGTGGTTTTGCAGAAAACTTCATCCGCGTCTACCAAAAGATGCATGTGCATGCTTAAAACGCGTTTTCGCACAAATCCGTGCGCGGGTGCTAAAAAGAGCAGCATCGGCATGCTTAGCACGTCGTCTGGTAGAAATCCACGTGCGCGTTCTGCAAAAAGCACCATTTGCATGCACATCTTGTGGTTTTGCAGAAAACTTCATCCGCGTCTACCAAAAGATGCATGTGCATGCTTAAAACGCGTTTTCGCACAAATGCGTGCGCGGGTGCTAAAAAGAGCAGCATCGGCATGCTTAGCACGTCGTTTGGTAGAAATCCACGTGCGCGTTCTGCCAAAAGCACCATTTGCATGCACATCTTGTGGTTTTGCAGAAAACTTCATCCGCGTCTACCAAAAGATGCATGTGCATGCTTAAAACGCGTTTTCGCACAAATCCGTGCGCGGGTGCTAAAAAGAGCAGCATCGGCATGCTTAGCACGTCGTTTGGTAGAAATCCACGTGCGCGTTCTGCAAAAAGCACCATTTGCATGCACATCTTGTGGTTTTGCAGAAAACTTCATCCGCGTCTACCAAAGGATGCATGTGCATGCTTAAAACGCGTTTTCGCACAAATGCGTGCGCGGGTGCTAAAAAGAGCAGCATCGGCATGCTTAGCACGTCGTTTGGTAGAAATCCACGTGCGCGTTCTGCAAAAAGCACCATTTGCATGCACATATTGTGGTTTTGCAGGAAACTTCATCCGCATCTACCAAAAGATGCATGTGCATGCTTAAAACGCGTTTTCGCACAAATCCGTGCGCTGGTGCTAAAAAGAGCAGCATCGGCATGCTTAGCACGTCGTTTGGTAGAAATCCACGTGCGCGTTCTGCCAAAAGCACCATTTGCATGCACATCTTGTGGTTTTGCAGAAAACTTCATCCGCGTCTACCAAAAGACGCATGTGCATGCTTAAAACGCGTTTTCGCACAAATCCGTGCGCGGGTGCTAAAAAGAGCAGCATCGGCATGCTTAGCACGTCGCTTGGTAGAAATCCACGTGCGCGTTCTGCCAAAAGCACCATTTGCATGCACATCTTGTGGTTTTGCAGAAAACTTCATCCGCGTCCACCAAAAGATGCATGTGCATGCTTAAAACGCGTTTTCGCACAAATCCATGCGCGGGTGCTAAAAAGAGCAGCATCGGCATGCTTAGCACGTCGTTTGGTAGAAATCCACGTAAGCGTTCTGCCAAAAGCACCATTTGCATGCACATCTTCTGGTTTTGCAGATAACTTCATCCGCGTCTACCAAAAGATGCATGTGCATGCTTAAAACGCGTTCTCGCACAAATCCGTGCGCGGGTGGTAAAAAGAGCAGCATCGGCATGCTTAGCACGTCGTTTGGTAGAAATCCACGTGCGCGTCCTGCCAAAAGCACCATTTGCATGCACATCTTGTGGTTTTGCAGAAAACTTCATCCGCGTCTACCAAAAGATGCATGTGCATGCTTAAAACGCGTTTTCGCACAAATGCGTGCGCGGGTGCTAAAAAGAGCAGCATCGGCATGCTTAGCACGTCGTTTGGTAGAAATCCACGTGCGCGTTCTGCCAAAAGCACCATTTGCATGCACATCTTGTGGTTTTGCAGAAAACTTCATCCGCGTCTACCAAAAGATGCATGTGCATGCTTAAAACGCGTTTTCGCACAAATCCGTGCGCGGGTGCTAAAAAGAGCAGCATCGGCATGCTTAGCACGTCGTCTGGTAGAAATCCACGTGCGCGTTCTGCAAAAAGCACCATTTGCATGCACATATTGTGGTTTTGCAGAAAACTTCATCCGCGTCTACCAAAAGATGCATGTGCATGCTTAAAACGCGTTTTCGCACAAATGCGTGCGCGGGTGCTAAAAAGAGCAGCATCGGCATGCTTAGCACGTCGTTTGGTAGAAATCCACGTGCGCGTTCTGCCAAAAGCACCATTTGCATGCACATCTTGTGGTTTTGCAGAAAACTTCATCCGCGTCTACCAAAAGATGCATGTGCATGCTTAAAACGCGTTTTCGCACAAATCCGTGCGCGGGTGCTAAAAGAGCAGCATCGGCATGCTTAGCACGTCGTTTGGTAGAAATGCACGTGCGCGTTCTGCAAAAAGCACCATTTGCATGCACATCTTGTGGTTTTGCAGAAAACTTCATCCGCGTCTACCAAAATATGCATGTGCATGCTTAAAACGCGTTTTCGCACAAATGCGTGCGCGGGTGCTAAAAAGAGCAGCATCGGCATGCTTAGCACGTCGTTTGGTAGAAATCCACGTGCGCGTTCTGCCAAAAGCACCATTTGCATGCACATCTTGTGGTTTTTGCAGAAAACTTCATCCGCGTCTACCAAAAGGTGCATGTGCATGCTTAAAACGCGTTTTCGCACAAATCCGTGCGCGGGTGCTAAAAAGAGCAGCATCGCATGCTTAGCACGTCGTTTGGTAGAAATCCACGTGCGCGTTCTGCAAAAGCACCATTTGCATGCACATCTCGTGGTTTTGCAGAAAACTTCATCCGCGTCTACCTAAAGATGCATGTGCATGCTTAAAACGCGTTTTCGCACAAATCCGTGCGCGGGTGCTAAAAAGAGCAGCATCGGCATGCTTAGCGCGTCGTTTGGTAGAAATCCACGTGCGCGTTCTGCAAAAAGCACCATTTGCATGCACATCTTGTGGTTTTGCAGAAAACTTCATCCGCGTCTACCAAAAGATGCATGTGCATGCTTTAAAACGCGTTTTCGCACAAATGCGTGCGCGGGTGCTAAAAAAGAGCAGCATCGGCATGCTTAGCACGTCGTTTGGTAGAAATCCACGTGCGCGTTCTGCCAAAAGCACCATTTGGCATGCACATCTTGTGGTTTTGCAGAAAACTTCATCCGCGTCTACCAAAAGATGCATGTGCATGCTTAAAACGCGTTTTCGCTCAAATGCGTGTGCGGGTGCTAAAAGGAGCAGCATCGGCATGCTTAGCACGTCGTTTGGTAGAAATCCACGTGCGCGTTCTGCCAAAAGCACCATTTGCATGCACATCTTGTGGTTTTGCAGAAAACTTCATCCGCGTCTACCAAAAGATGCATGTGCATGCTTAAAACGCGTTTTCGCACAAATCCGTGCGCGGGTGCTAAAAAGAGCAGCATCGGCATGCTTAGCACGTCGTTTGGTAGGAAATCCACGTGCGCGTTCTGCAAAAAGCACCATTTGCATGCACATCTTGTGGTTTTGCAGAAAACTTCATCCGCGTCTACCAAAATATGCATGTGCATGCTTAAAACGCGTTTTCGCACAAATGCGTGCGCGGGTGCTAAAAAGAGCAGCATCGGCATGCTTAGCACGTCGTTTGGTAGAAATCCACGTGCGCGTTCTGCCAAAAGCATCATTTGCATGCACATCTTGTGGTTTTGCAGAAAACTTCATCCGCGTCTACCAAAAGGTGCATGTGCATGCTTAAAACGCGTTTTCGCACAAATCCGTGCGCGGTGCTAAAAAGAGCAGCATCGGCATGCTTAGCACGTCGTTTGGTAGAAATCCACGTGCGCGTTCTGCAAAAAGCACCATTTGCATGCACATCTCGTGGTTTTGCAGAAAACTTCATCCGCGTCTACCTAAAGATGCATGTGCATGCTTAAAACGCGTTTTCGCACAAATCCGTGCGCGGGTGCTAAAAAGAGCAGCATCGGCATGCTTAGCGCGTCGTTTGGTAGAAATCCACGTGCGCGTTCTGCAAAAAGCACCATTTGCATGCACATCTTGTGGTTTTGCAGAAAACTTCATCCGCGTCTACCAAAAGATGCATGTGCATGCTTAAAACGCGTTTTCGCACAAATGCGTGCGCGGGTGCTAAAAAGAGCAGCATCGGCGTGCTTAGCACGTCGTTTGGTAGAAATCCACGTGCGCGTTCTGCCAAAAGCACCATTTGCATGCACATCTTGTGGTTTTGCAGAAAACTTCATCCGCGTCTACCAAAAGGTGCATGTGCATGCTTAAAACGCGTTTTCGCACAAATCCGTGCGCGGGTGCTAAAAAGAGCAGCATCGGCATGCTTAGCACGTCGTTTGGTAGAAATCCACGTGCGCGTTCTGCAAAAAGCACCATTTGCATGCACATCTCGTGGTTTTTGCAGAAAACTTCATCCGCGTCTACCTAAAGATGCATGTGCATGCTTAAAACGCGTTTTCGCACAAATCCGTGCGCGGGTGCTAAAAAGAGCAGCATCGGCATGCTTAGCGCGTCGTTTGGTAGAATTCCACGTGCGCGTTCTGCAAAAAGCACCATTTGCATGCACATCTTGTGGTTTTGCAGAAAACTTCATCCGCGTCTACCAAAAGATGCATGTGCATGCTTAAAACGCGTTTTCGCACAAATGCGTGCGCGGGGTGCTAAAAAGAGCAGCATCGGCATGCTTAGCACGTCGTTTGGTAGAAATCCACGTGCGCGTTCTGCCAAAAGCACCATTTGCATGCACATCTTGTGGTTTTGCAGAAAACTTCATCCGCGTCTACCAAAAGGTGCATGTGCATGCTTAAAACGCGTTTTCGCACAAATCCGTGCGCGGGTGCTAAAAAGAGCAGCATCGGCATGCTTAGCACGTCGTTTGGTAGAAATCCACGTGCGCGTTCTGCAAAAAGCACCATTTGCATGCACATCTCGTGGTTTTGCAGAAAACTTCATCCGCGTCTACCTAAAGATGCATGTGCATGCTTAAAACGCGTTTTCGCACAAATCCGTGCGCGGGTGCTAAAAAGAGCAGCATCGGCATGCTTAGCGCGTCGTTTGGTAGAAATCCACGTGCGCGTTCTGCAAAAAGCACCATTTGCATGCACATCTTGTGGTTTTTGCAGAAAACTTCATCCGCGTCTACCAAAGATGCATGTGCATGCTTAAAACGCGTTTTCGCACAAATGCGTGCGCGGGTGCTAAAAAGAGCAGCATCGGCGTGCTTAGCACGTCGTTTGGTAGAAATCCACGTGCGCGTTCTGCCAAAAGCACCATTTGCATGCACATCTTGTGGTTTTGCAGAAAACTTCATCCGCGTCTACCAAAAGATGCATGTGCATGCTTAAAACGCGTTTTCGCACAAATCTGTGCGCGGGTGCTAAAAAGAGCAGCATCGGCATGCTTAGCACGTCGTTTGGTAGAAATCCACGTGCGCGTTCTGCAAAAAGCACCATTTGCATGCACATCTTGTGGTTTTGCAGAAAACTTCATCCGCGTCTACCAAAAGATGCATGTGCATGCTTAAAACGCGTTTTCGCACAAATGCGTGCGCGGGGTGCTAAAAAGAGCAGCATCGGCATGCTTAGCACGTCGTTTGGTAGAAATCCACGTGCGCGTTCTGCAAAAGCACCATTTGCATGCACATCTTGTGGTTTTGCAGAAAACTTCATCCGCGTCTACCAAAAGATGCATGTGCATGCTTAAAAACGCGTTTTCGCACAAATCCGTGCGCGGGTGCTAAAAAGAGCAGCATCGGCATGCTTAGCACGTCGTTTGGTAGAAATCCACGTGCGCGTTCTGCCAAAAGCACCATTTGCATGCACATCTTGTGGTTTTGCAGAAAACTTCATCCGCGTCTACCAAAAGATGCATGTGCATGCTTAAAACGCGTTTTCGCACAAATCCGTGCGCGGGTGCTAAAAAGAGCAGCATCGGCATGCTTAGCAAGTCGCTTGGTAGAAATCCACGTGCGCGTTCTGCCAAAAGCACCATTTGCATGCACATCTTGTAGTTTTGCAGAAAACTTCATCCGCGTCTACCAAAAGATGCATGTGCATGCTTAAAACGCGTTTTCGCACAAATCCGTGCGCGGGTGCTAAAAAGAGCAGCATCGGCATGCTTAGCACGTCGTTTGGTAAGAAATCCACGTGCGCGTTCTGCCAAAAGCACCATTTGCATGCACATCTTGTGGTTTTGCAGAAAACTTCATCCGCGTCTACCAAAAGATGCATGTGCATGCTTAAAACGCGTTTCGCACAAATCCGTGCGCGGGTGCTAAAAAGAGCAGCAACGGCATGCTTAGCACGTCGTTTGGTAGAAATCCACGTGCGCGTTCTGCCAAAAGCACCATTTGCATGCACATCTTGTGGTTTTGCAGAAAACTTCATCCGCGTCTACCAAAAGATGCATGTGCATGCTTAAAACGCGTTTTCGCACAAATGCGTGCGCGGGTGCTAAAAAGAGCAGCATCGGCATGCTTAGCACGTCGTTTGGTAGAAATCCACGTGCGCGTTCTGCCAAAAGCACCATTTGCATGCACATCTTGTGGTTTTGCAGAAAACTTCATCCGCGTCTACCAAAAGATGCATGTGCATGCTTAAAACGCGTTTTCGCACAAATCCGTGCGCGGGTGCTAAAAAGAGCAGCATCGGCATGCTTAGCACGTCGTTTGGTAGAAATCCACGTGCGCGTTCTGCCAAAAGCACCATTTGCATGCACATCTTGTGGTTTTGCAGAAAACTTCATCCGCGTCTACCAAAAGATGCATGTGCATGCTTAAAACGCGTTTTCGCACAAATGCGTGCGCGGGTGCTAAAAAGAGCAGCATCGGCATGCTTAGCACGTCGTTTGGTAGAAATCCACGTGCGCGTTCTGCCAAAAGCACCATTTGCATGCACATCTTGTGGTTTTGCAGAAAACTTCATCCGCGTCTACCAAAAGATGCATGTGCATGCTTAAAACGCGTTTTCGCACAAATCCGTGCGCGGGTGCTAAAAAGAGCAGCACGTCGTTTGGTAGAAATCCACGTGCGCGTTCTGCCAAAAGCACCATTTGCATGCACATCTTGTGGTTTTGCAGAAAACTTCATCCTCGTCTACCAAAAGATGCATGTGCATGCTTAAAACGCGTTTTCGCACAAATCCGTGCGCGGGTGCTAAAAAGAGCAGCATCGGCATGCTTAGCACGTCGTTTGGTAGAAATCCACGTGCGCGTTCTGCCTAAAGCACCATTTGCATGCACATCTTGTGGTTTTGCAGAAAACTTCATCCGCGTCTACCAAAAGATGCATGTGCATGCTTAAAACGCGTTTTCGCACAAATCCGTGCGCGGGTGCTAAAAAGAGCAGCATCGGCATGCTTAGCACGTCGTTTGGTAGAAATCCACGAGCGCGTTCTGCCAAAAGCACCATTTGCATGCACATCTTGTGGTTTTTCAGAAAACTTCATCCGCGTCTACCAAAAGATGCATGTGCATGCTTAAAACGCGTTTTCGCACAAATGCGTGCGCGGGTGCTAAAAAGAGCAGCATCGGCATGCTTAGCACGTCGTTTGGTAGAAATCCACGTGCGCGTTCTGCCGAAAGCACCATTTGCATGCACATCTTGTGGTTTTGCAGAAAACTTCATCCGCGTCTACCAAAAGATGCATGTGCATGCTTAAAACGCGTTTTCGCACAAATCCGTGCGCGGGTGCTAAAAAGAGCAGCATCGGCATGCTTAGCACGTCGTTTGGTAGAAATCCACGTGCGCGTTCTGCCAAAAGCACCATTTGCATGCACATCTTGTGGTTTTTCAGAAAACTTCATCCGCGTCTACCAAAAGATGCATGTGCATGCTTAAAACGCGTTTTCGCACAAATGCGTGCGCGGGTGCTAAAAAGAGCAGCATCGGCATGCTTAGCACGTCGTTTGGTAGAAATCCACGTGCGCGTTCTGCCGAAAGCACCATTTGCATGCACATCTTGTGGTTTTGCAGAAAACTTCATCCGCGTCTACCAAAAGATGCATGTGCATGCTTAAAACGCGTTTTCGCACAAATCCGTGCGCGGGTGCTAAAAAGAGCAGCATCGGCATGCTTAGCACGTCGTTTGGTAGAAATCCACGTGCGCGCTCTACCAAAAGCACCATTTGCATGCACATCTTGTGGTTTTGCAGAAAACTTCATCCGCGTCTACCAAAAGATGCATGTGCATGCTTAAAACGCGTTTTCGCACAAATCTGTGCGCGGGTGCTAAAAGAGCAGCATCGGCATGCTTAGCACGTCGTTTGGTAGAAATCCACGTGCGCGTTCTCCAAAAAGCACCATTTGCATGCACATCTTGTGGTTTTGCAGAAAACTTCATCCGCGTCTACCAAAAGATGCATGTGCATGCTTAAAACGCGTTTTCGCACAAATGCGCGCGCGGGTGCTAAAAAGAGCAGCATCGGCATGCTTAGCACGTCGTTTGGTAGAAATCCACGTGCGCGTTCTGCAAAAAGCACCATTTGCATGCACATCTTGTGGTTTTGCAGAAAACTTCATCCGCATCTACCAAAAGATGCATGTGCATGCTTAAAACGCGTTTTCGCACAAATGCGTGCGCGGGTGCTAAAAAGAGCAGCATCGGCATGCTTAGCACGTCGTTTGGTAGAAATCCACGTGCGCGTTCTGCCAAAAGCACCATTTGCATGCACATCTTGTGGTTTTGCAGAAAACTTCATCCGCGTCTACCAAAAGATGCATGTGCATGCTTAAAACGCGTTTTCGCACAAATCCGTGCGCGGGTGCTAAAAAGAGCAGCATCGGCATGCTTAACACGTCGTTTGGTAGAAATCCACGTGCGCGTTCTGCCAAAAGCACCATTTGCATGCACATCTTGTGGTTTTGCAGAAAACTTCATCCGCGTCTACCAAAAGATGCATGTGCATGCTTAAAACGCGTTTTCGCACAAATCCGTGCGCGGGTGCTAAAAAGAGCAGCATCGGCATGTTTAGCACGTCGTTTGGTAGAAATCCACGTGCGCGTTCTGCCAAAAGCACCATTTGCATGCACATCTTGTGGTTTTGCAGGAAACTTCATCCGCGTCTACCAAAAGATGCATGTGCATGCTTAAAACGCGTTTTCGCACAAATGCGTGCGCGGGTGCTAAAAAGAGCAGCATCGGCATGCTTAGCACGTCGTTTGGTAGAAATCCACGTGCGCGTTCTGCCAAAAGCACCATTTGCATGCACATCTTGTGGTTTTGCAGAAAACTTCATCCGCGTCTACCAAAAGATGCATGTGCATGCTTAAAACGCGTTTTCGCACAAATGCGTGCGCGGGTGCTAAAAAGAGCAGCATCGGCATGCTTAGCACGTCGTTTGGTAGAAATCCACGTGCGCGTTCTGCCAAAAGCACCATTTGCATGCACATCTTGTGGTTTTGCAGAAAACTTCATCCGCGTCTACCAAAAGATGCATGTGCATGCTTAAAACGCGTTTTCGCACAAATCCGTGCGCGGGTGTTAAAAAGAGCAGCATCGGCATGCTTAGCACGTCGTTTGGTAGAAATCCACGTGCGCGTTCTGCCAAAAGCACCATTTGCATGCACATCTTGTGGTTTTGCAGAAAACTTCATCCGCGTCTACCAAAAGATGCATGTGCATGCTTAAAACGCGTTTTCGCACAAATCCGTGCGCGGGTGCTAAAAAGAGCAGCATCGGCATGCTTAGCACGTCGTTTGGTAGAAATCCACGTGCGCGTTCTGCAAAAAGCACCATTTGCATGCACATCTTGTGGTTTTGCAGAAAACTTCATCCGCGTCTACCAAAAGATGCATGTGCATGCTTAAAACGCCTTTTCGCACAAATGCGCGCGCGGGTGCTAAAAAGAGCAGCATCGGCATGCTTAGCACGTCGTTTGGTAGAAATCCACGTGCGCGTTCTGCAAAAAGCACCATTTGCATGCACATCTTGTGGTTTTGTAGAAAACTTCATCCGCATCTACCAAAAGATGCATGTGCATGCTTAAAACGCGTTTTCGCACAAATGCGCGCGCGGGTGCTAAAAAGAGCAGCATCGGCATGCTTAGCACGTCGTTTGGTAGAAATCCACGTGCGCGTTCTGCAAAAAGCACCATTTGCATGCACATCTTGTGGTTTTTGCAGAAAACTTCATCCGCGTCTACCAAAAGATGCATGTGCATGCTTAAAACGCGTTTTCGCACAAATGCGCGCGCGGGTGCTAAAAAGAGCAGCATCGGCGTGCTTAGCACGTCGTTTGGTACAAATCCACGTGCGCGTTCTGCCAAAAGCACCATTTGCATGCACATCTTGTGGTTTTGCAGAAAACTTCATCCGCGTCTACCAAAAGATGCATGTGCATGCTTAAAACGCGTTTTCGCACAAATCCGTGCGCGGGTGCTAAAAAGAGCAGCATCGGCATGCTTAGCACGTCGTTTGGTAGAAATCCACGTGCGCGTTCTGCAAAAAGCACCATTTGCATGCACATCTTGTGGTTTTGCAGAAAACTTCATCCGCGTCTACCAAAAGATGCATGTGCATGCTTAAAACGCCTTTTCGCACAAATGCGCGCGCGGGTGCTAAAAAGAGCAGCATCGGCATGCTTAGCACGTCGTTTGGTAGAAATCCACGTGCGCGTTCTTCAAAAAGCACCATTTGCATGCACATCTTGTGGTTTTGTAGAAAACTTCATCCGCATCTACCAAAAGATGCATGTGCATGCTTAAAACGCGTTTTCGCACAAATGCGCGCGCGGGTGCTAAAAAGAGCAGCATCGGCATGCTTAGCACGTCGTTGGTAGAAATCCACGTGCGCGTTCTGCAAAAAGCACCATTTGCATGCACATCTTGTGGTTTTGCAGAAAACTTCATCCGCGTCTACCAAAAGATGCATGTGCATGCTTAAAACGCGTTTTCGCACAAATGCGCGCGCGGGTGCTAAAAAGAGCAGCATCGGCGTGCTTAGCACGTCGTTTGGTAGAAATCCACGTGCGCGTTCTGCAAAAAGCACCATTTGCATGCACATCTTGTGGTTTTGCAGAAAACTTCATCCGCATCTACCAAAAGATGCATGTGCATGCTTAACACGCGTTTTCGCACAAATGCGTGCGCGGGTGC
This sequence comes from Dermacentor andersoni, assembly GCF_023375885.2. Taxonomy (NCBI): domain Eukaryota; kingdom Metazoa; phylum Arthropoda; class Arachnida; order Ixodida; family Ixodidae; genus Dermacentor; species Dermacentor andersoni. Next base: position 193,078 of record NW_027314846.1, on the reverse strand, counting down.
TAAAAAGAGCAGCATCGGCATGCTTAGCACGTCGTTTGGTAGAAATCCACGTGCGCGTTCTGCCAAAAGCACCATTTGCATGCACATCTTGTGGTTTTGCAGAAAACTTCATCCGCGTCTACCAAAAGATGCATGTGCATGCTTAAAACGCGTTTTCGCACAAATGCGTGCGCGGGTGCTAAAAGGAGCAGCATCGGCATGCTTAGCACGTCGTTTGGTAGAAATCCACGTGCGCGTTCTGCCAAAAGCACCATTTGCATGCCCATCTTGTGGTTTTGCAGAAAACTTCATCCGCGTCTACCAAAAGATGCATGTGCATGCTTAAACGCGTTTTCGCACAAATCCGTGCGCGGGTGCTAAAAAGAGCAGCATCGGCATGCTTAGCACGTCGTTTGGAAGAAAGCCACGTGCGCGTTCTGCCAAAAGCACCATTTGCATGCACATCTTGTGGTTTTGCAGAAAACTTCATCCGCGTCTACCAAAAGATGCATGTGCATGCTTAAAACGCGTTTTTCGCACAAATCCGTGCGCGGGGTGCTAAAAAGAGCAGCATCGGCATGCTTAGCACGTCGTTTGGTAGAAATCCACGTGCGCGTTCTGCAAAAAGCACCATTTGCATGCACATGTTGTGGTTTTGCAGAAACTTCATCCGCGTCTACCAAAAGATGCATGTGCATGCTTAAAACGCGTTTCGCACAAATGCGTGCGCGGGTGCTAAAAAGAGTAGCATCGGCATGCTTAGCACGTCGTTTGGTAGAAATCCACGTGCGCGTTCTGCAAAAAGCACCATTTGCATGCACATCTTGTGGTTTTGCAGAAAACTTCATCCGCGTCTACGAAAAGATGCATGTGCATGCTTAAAACGCGGTTTCGCAGAAATCCGTGCGCGGGTGCTAAAAAGAGCAGCATCGGCATGCTTAGCACGTCGTTTGGTAGAAATCCACGTGCGCGTTCTGCCAAAGGCACCATTTGCATGCACATCTTGTGGTTTTGCAGAAAACTTCATCCGCGTCTACCAAAAGATGCATGTGCATGCTTAAAACGCGTTTTCGCACAAATCCATGCGCGGGTGCTAAAAAGAGCAGCATCGGCATGCTTAGCACGTCGTTTGGTAGAAATCCACGTGCGCGTTCTGCAAAAAGCACCATTTGCATGCACATCTTGTGGTTTTGCAGAAAACTTCATCCGCGTCTACCAAAAGATGCATGTGCATGCTTAAAACGCGTTTTCGCACAAATGCGTGCGCGGGTGCTAAAAAGAGCAGCATCGGCATGCTTAGCACGTCGTTTGGTAGAAATCCACGTGCGCGTTCTGCCAAAAGCACCATTTGCATGCACATCTTGTGGTTTTGCAGAAAACTTCATCCGCGTCTACCAAAAGATGCATGTGCATGCTTAAAACGCGTTTTCGCACAAATCCGTGCGCGGGTGCTAAAAAGAGCAGCATCGGCATGCTTAGCACGTCGTTTGGTAGAAATCCACGTGCGCGTTCTACCAAAAGCACCATTTGCATGCACATCTTGTGGTTTTGCAGAAAACTTCATCCGCGTCTACCAAAAGATGCATGTGCATGCTTAAAACGCGTTTTCGCACAAATCCGTGCGCGGGTGCTAAAAAGAGCAGCATCGGCATGCTTAGCACGTCGTTTGGTAGAAATCCACGTGCGCGTTCTCCAAAAAGCACCATTTGCATGCACATCTTGTGGTTTTGCAGAAAACTTCATCCGCGTCTACCAAAAGATGCATGTGCATGCTTAAAACGCGTTTTCGCACAAATGCGCGCGCGGGTGCTAAAAAGAGCAGCATCGGCATGCTTAGCACGTCGTTTGGTAGAAATCCACGTGCGCGTTCTGCAAAAAGCACCATTTGCATGCACATCTTGTGGTTTTGCAGAAAACTTCATCCGCATCTACCAAAAGATGCATGTGCATGCTTAAAACGCGTTTTCGCACAAATGCGTGCGCGGGTGCTAAAAAGAGCAGCATCGGCATGCTTAGCACGTCGTTTGGTAGAAATCCACGTGCGCGTTCTGCCAAAAGCACCATTTGCATGCACATCTTGTGGTTTTGCAGAAAACTTCATCCGCGTCTACCAAAAGATGCATGTGCATGCTTAAAACGCGTTTTCGCACAAATCCGTGCGCGGGTGCTAAAAAGAGCAGCATCGGCATGTTTAGCACGTCGTTTGGTAGAAATCCACGTGCGCGTTCTGCCAAAAGCACCATTTGCATGCACATCTTGTGGTTTTGCAGAAAACTTCATCCGCGTCTACCAAAAGATGCATGTGCATGCTTAAAACGCGTTTTCGCACAAATCCGTGCGCGGGTGCTAAAAAGAGCAGCATCGGCATGCTTAGCACGTCGTTTGGTAGAAGTCCACGTGCGCGTTCTGCCAAAAGCACCATTTGCATGCACATCTTGTGGTTTTGCAGAAAACTTCATCCGCGTCTACCAAAAGATGCATGTGCATGCTTAAAACGCGTTTTCGCACAAATCCGTGCGCGGGTGCTAAAAAGAGCAGCATCGGCATGCTTAGCACGTCGTTTGGTAGAAATCCACGTGCGCGTTCTGCCAAAAGCACCATTTGCATGCACATCTTGTGGTTTTGCAGAAAACTTCATCCACGTCTACCAAAAGATGCATGTGCATGCTTAAAACGCGTTTTCGCACAAATGCGTGCGCGGGTGCTAAAAAGAGCAGCATCGGCATGCTTAGCACGTCGTTTGGTAGAAATCCACGTGCGCGTTCTGCCAAAAGCACCATTTGCATGCACATCTTGTGGTTTTGCAGAAAACTTCATCCGCGTCTACCAAAAGATGCATGTGCATGCTTAAAACGCGTTTTCGCACAAATCCGTGCGCGGGTGCTAAAAAGAGCAGCATCGGCATGCTTAGCACGTCGTTTGGTAGAAATCCACGTGCGCGTTCTACAAAAAGCACCATTTGCATGCACCTCTTGTGGTTTTGCAGAAAACTTCATCCGCATCTACCAAAAGATGCATGTGCATGCTTAACACGCGTTTTCGCACAAATGCGTGCGCGGGTGCTAAAAAGAGCAGCATCGGCATGCTTAGCACGTCGTTTGGTAGAAATCCACGTGCGCGTTCTGCCAAAAGCACCATTTGCATGCACATCTTGTGGTTTTGCAGAAAACTTCATCCGCGTCTACCAAAAGATGCATGTGCATGCTTAAAACGCGTTTTCGCACAAATGCGTGCGCGGGTGCTAAAAGGAGCAGCATCGGCATGCTTAGCACGTCGTTTGGTAGAAATCCACGTGCGCGTTCTGCCAAAAGCACCATTTGCATGCCCATCTTGTGGTTTTGCAGAAAACTTCATCCGCGTCTACCAAAAGATGCATGTGCATGCTTAAAACGCGTTTTCGCACAAATCCGTGCGCGGGTGCTAAAAAGAGCAGCATCGGCATGCTTAGCACGTCGTTTGGAAGAAATCCACGTGCGCGTTCTGCCAACAGCACCATTTGCATGCACATCTTGTGGTTTTGCAGAAAACTTCATCCGCGTCTACCAAAAGATGCATGTGCATGCTCAAAACGCGTTTTCGCACAAATCCGTGCGCGGGTGCTAAAAAGAGCAGCATCGGCATGCTTAGCACGTCGTTTGGTAGAAATCCACGTGCGCGTTCTGCAAAAAGCACCATTTGCATGCACATGTTGTGGTTTTGCAGAAAACTTCATCCGCGTCTACCAAAAGATGCATGTGCATGCTTAAAACGCGTTTTCGCACAAATGCGTGCGCGGGTGCTAAAAAGAGTAGCATTTGCATGCTTAGCACGTCGTTTGGTAGAAATCCACGTGCGCGTTCTGCAAAAAGCACCATTTGCATGCACATCTTGTGGTTTTGCAGAAAACTTCATCCGCGTCTACCAAAAGATGCATGTGCATGCTTAAAACGCGGTTTCGCACAAATCCGTGCGCGGGTGCTAAAAAGAGCAGCATCGGCATGCTTAGCACGTCGTTTGGTAGAAATCCACGTGCGCGTTCTGCCAAAGGCACCATTTGCATGCACATCTTGTGGTTTTGCAGAAAACTTCATCCGCGTCTACCAAAAGATGCATGTGCATGCTTAAAACGCGTTTTCGCACAAATCCGTGCGCGGGTGCTAAAAAGAGCAGCATCGGCATGCTTAGCACGTCGTTTGGTAGAAATCCACGTGCGCGTTCTGCAAAAAGCACCATTTGCATGCACATCTTGTGGTTTTGCAGAAAACTTCATCCGCGTCTACCAAAAGATGCATGTGCATGCTTAAAACGCGTTTTCGCACAAATCCGTGCGCGGGTGCTAAAAAGAGCAGCATCGGCATGCTTAGCACGTCGTTTGGTAGAAATCCACGTGCGCGTTCTCCAAAAAGCACCATTTGCATGCACATCTTGTGGTTTTGCAGAAAACTTCATCCGCGTCTACCAAAAGATGCATATGCATGCTTAAAACGCGTTTTCGCACAAATGCGCGCGCGGGTGCTAAAAAGAGCAGCATCGGCATGCTTAGCACGTCGTTTGGTAGAAATCCACGTGCGCGTTCTGCAAAAAGCACCATTTGCATGCACATCTTGTGGTTTTGCAGAAAACTTCATCCGCATCTACCAAAAGATGCATGTGCATGCTTAAAACGCGTTTTCGCACAAATGCGTGCGCGGGTGCTAAAAAGAGCAGCATCGGCATGCTTAGCACGTCGTTTGGTAGAAATCCACGTGCGCGTTCTGCCAAAAGCACCATTTGCATGCACATCTTGTGGTTTTGCAGAAAACTTCATCCGCGTCTACCAAAAGATGCATGTGCATGCTTAAAACGCGTTTTCGCACAAATCCGTGCGCGGGTGCTAAAAAGAGCAGCATCGGCATGTTTAGCACGTCGTTTGGTAGAAATCCACGTGCGCGTTCTGCCAAAAGCACCATTTGCATGCACATCTTGTGGTTTTGCAGAAAACTTCATCCGCGTCTACCAAAAGATGCATGTGCATGCTTAAAACGCGTTTTCGCACAAATCCGTGCGCGGGTGCTAAAAAGAGCAGCATCGGCATGCTTAGCACGTCGTTTGGTAGAAGTCCACGTGCGCGTTCTGCCAAAAGCACCATTTGCATGCACATCTTGTGGTTTTGCAGAAAACTTCATCCGCGTCTACCAAAAGATGCATGTGCATGCTTAAAACGCGTTTTCGCACAAATCCGTGCGCGGGTGCTAAAAAGAGCAGCATCGGCATGCTTAGCACGTCGTTTGGTTGAAATCCACGTGCGCGTTCTGCCAAAAGCACCATTTGCATGCACATCTTGTGGTTTTGCAGAAAACTTCATCCGCGTCTACCAAAAGATGCATGTGCATGCTTAAAACGCGTTTTCGCACAAATGCGTGCGCGGGTGCTAAAAAGAGCAGCATCGGCATGCTTAGCACGTCGTTTGGTAGAAATCCACGTGCGCGTTCTGCCAAAAGCACCATTTGCATGCACATCTTGTGGTTTTGCAGAAAACATCATCCGCGTCTACCAAAAGATGCATGTGCATGCTTAAAACGCGTTTTCGCACAAATCCGTGCGCGGGTGCTAAAAAGAGCAGCATCGGCATGCTTAGCACGTCGTTTGGTAGAGATCCACGTGCGCGTTCTGCCAAAAGCACCATTTGCATGCACATCTTGTGGTTTTGCAGAAAACTTCATCCGCGTCTACCAAAAGATGCATGTGCATGCTTAAAACGCGTTTTCGCACAAATCCGTGCGCGGGTGCTAAAAAGAGCAGCAGCGGCATGCTTAGCACGTCGTTTGGTAGAAATCCACGTGCGCGTTCTGCCAAAAGCACCATTTGCATGCACATCTTGTGGTTTTGCAGAAAACTTCATCCGCGTCTACCAAAAGATGCATGTGCATGCTTAAAACGCGTTTTCGCACAAATGCGTGCGCGGGTGCTAAAAAGAGCAGCATCGGCATGCTTAGCACGTCGTTTGGTAGAAATCCACGTGCGCGTTCTGCCAAAAGCACCATTTGCATGCACATCTTGTGGTTTTGCAGAAAACTTCATCCGCGTCTACCAAAAGATGCATGTGCATGCTTAAAGCGCGTTTTCGCACAAATCCGTGCGCGGGTGCTAAAAAGAGCAGCATCGGCATGCTTAGCACGTCGTTTGGTAGAAATCCACGTGCGCGTTCTGCCAAAAGCACCATTTGCATGCACATCTTGTGGTTTTGCAGAAAACTTCATCCGCGTCTACCAAAAGATGCATGTGCATGCTTAAAACGCGTTTTCGCACAAATCCGTGCGCGGGTGCTAAAAAGAGCAGCATCGGCATGCTTAGCACGTCGTTTGGTAGAAATCCACGTGCGCGTTCTGCAAAAAGCACCATTTGCATGCACATCTTGTGGTTTTGTAGAAAACTTCATCCGCATCTACCAAAAGATGTATGTGCATGCTTAAAACGCGTTTTCGCACAAATGCGCGCGCGGGTGCTAAAAAGAGCAGCATCGGCATGCTTAGCACGTCGTTTGGTAGAAATCCACGTGCGCGTTCTGCAAAAAGCACCATTTGCATGCACATCTTGTGGTTTTGCAGAAAACTTCATCCGCGTCTACCAAAAGATGCATGTGCATGCTTAAAACGCGTTTTCGCACAAATGCGCGCGCGGGTGCTAAAAAGAGCAGCATCGGCATGCTTAGCACGTCGTTTGGTAGAAATCCACGTGCGCGTTCTGCAAAAAGCACCATTTGCATGCACATCTTGTGGTTTTGTAGAAAACTTCATCCGCATCTACCAAAAGATACATGTGCATGCTTAAAACGCGTTTTCGCACAAATGCGCGCGCGGGTGCTAAAAAGAGCAGCATCGGCATGCTTAGCACGTCGTTTGGTAGAAATCCACGTGCGCGTTCTGCAAAAAGCACCATTTGCATGCACATCTTGTGGTTTTGCAGAAAACTTCATCCGCGTCTACCAAAAGATGCATCTGCATGCTTAAAACGCGTTTTCGCACAAATGCGCGCGCGGGTGCTAAAAAGAGCAGCATCGGCATGCTTAGCACGTCGTTTGGTAGAAATCCACGTGCGCGTTCTGCAAAAAGCACCATTTGCATGCACATCTTGTGGTTTTGTAGAAAACTTCATCCGCATCTACCAAAAGATGCATGTGCATGCTTAAAACGCGTTTTCGCACAAATGCGCGCGCGGGTGCTAAAAAGAGCAGCATCGGCATGCTTAGCACGTCGTTTGGTAGAAATCCACGTGCGCGTTCTGCAAAAAGCACCATTTGCATGCACATCTTGTGGTTTTGCAGAAAACTTCATCCGCGTCTACCAAAAGATGCATGTGCATGCTTAAAACGCGTTTTCGCACAAATCCGTGCGCGGGTGCTAAAAAGAGCAGCATCGGCATGCTTAGCACGTCGTTTGGTAGAAATCCACGTGCGCCTTCTGCAAAAAGCACCATTTGCATGCACATCTTGTGGTTTTGTAGAAAACTTCATCCGCATCTACCAAAAGATGCATGTGCATGCTTAAAACGCGTTTTCGCACAAATCCGTGCGCGGGTGCTAAAAAGAGCAGCATCGGCATGCTTAGGACGTCGTTTGGTAGAAATCCACGAGCGCGTTCTGCCAAAAGCACCATTTGCATGCACATCTTGTGGTTTTGCAGAAAACTTCATCCGCGTCTACCAAAAGATGCATGTGCATGCTTAAAACGCGTTTTCGCACAAATCCGTGCGCGGGTGCTAAAAAGAGCAGCATCGGCATGCTTAGCACGTCGTTTGGTAGAAATCCACGTGCGCGTTCTGCCAAAAGCACCATTTGCATGCACATCTTGTGGTTTTGCAGAAAACTTCATCCGCGTCTACCAAAAGATGCATGTGCATGCTTAAAACGCGTTTTCGCACAAATCCGTGCGCGGGTGCTAAAAAGAGCAGCATCGGCATGTTTAGCACGTCGTTTGGTAGAAATCCACGTGCGCGTTCTGCCAAAAGCACCATTTGCATGCACATCTTGTGGTTTTGCAGAAAACTTCATCCGCGTCTACCAAAAGATGCATGTGCATGCTTAAAACGCGTTTTCGCACAAATGCGTGCGCGGGTGCTAAAAAGAGCAGCATCGGCATGCTTAGCACGTCGTTTGGTAGAAATCCACGTGCGCGTTCTGCCAAAAGCACCATTTGCATGCACATCTTGTGGTTTTGCAGAAAACTTCATCCGCGTCTACCAAAAGATGCATGTGCATGCTTAAAACGCGTTTTCGCACAAATGCGTGCGCGGGTGCTAAAAAGAGCAGCATCGGCATGCTTAGCACGTCGTTTGGTAGAAATCCACGTGCGCGTTCTGCCAAAAGCACCATTTGCATGCACATCTTGTGGTTTTGCAGAAAACTTCATCCGCGTCTACCAAAAGATGCATGTGCATGCTTAAAACGCGTTTTCGCACAAATCCGTGCGCGGGTGCTAAAAAGAGTAGCATCGGCATGCTTAGCACGTCGTTTGGTAGAAATCCACGTGCGCGTTCTGCCAAAAGCACCATTTGCATGCACATCTTGTGGTTTTGCAGAAAACTTCATCCGCGTCTACCAAAAGATGCATGTGCATGCTTAAAACGCGTTTTCGGACAAATCCGTGCGCGGGTGCTAAAAAGAGCAGCATCGGCATGCTTAGCACGTCGTTTGGTAGAAATCCACGTGCGCGTTCTGCAAAAAGCACCATTTGCATGCACATCTTGTGGTTTTGTAGAAAACTTCATCCGCATCTACCAAAAGATGCATGTGCATGCTTAAAACGCGTTTTCGCACAAATGCGCGCGCGGGTGCTAAAAAGAGCAGCATCGGCATGCTTAGCACGTCGTTTGGTAGAAATCCACGTGCGCGTTCTGCAAAAAGCACCATTTGCATGCACATCTTGTGGTTTTGCAGAAAACTTCATCCGCGTCTACCAAAAGATGCATGTGCATGCTTAAAACGCGTTTTCGCACAAATGCGCGCGCGGGTGCTAAAAAGAGCAGCATCGGCATGCTTAGCACGTCGTTTGGTAGAAATCCACGTGCGCGTTCTGCAAAAAGCACCATTTGCATGCACATCTTGTGGTTTTGTAGAAAATTTCATCCGCATCTACCAAAAGATGCATGTGCATGCTTAAAACGCGTTTTCGCACAAATGCGCACGCGGGTGCTAAAAAGAGCAGCATCGGCATGCTTAGCACGTCATTTGGTAGAAATCCACGTGCGCGTTCTGCAAAAAGCACCATTTGCATGCACATCTTGTGGTTTTGCAGAAAACTTCATCCGCATCTACCAAAAGATGCATGTGCATGCTTAACACGCGTTTTCGCACAAATGCGTGCGCGGGTGCTAAAAAGAGCAGCATCGGCATGCTTAGCACGTCGTTTGGTAGAAATCCACGTGCGCGTTCTGCCAAAAGCACCATTTGCATGCACATCTTGTGGTTTTGCAGAAAACTTCATCCGCGTCTACCAAAAGATGCATGTGCATGCTTAAAACGCGTTTTCGCACAAATGCGTGCGCGGGTGCTAAAAGGAGCAGCATCGGCATGCTTAGCACGTCGTTTGGTAGAAATCCACGTGCGCGTTCTGCCAAAAGCACCATTTGCATGCCCATCTTGTGGTTTTGCAGAAAACTTCATCCGCGTCTACCAAAAGATGCATGTGCATGCTTAAAACGCGTTTTCGCACAAATCCGTGCGCGGGTGCTAAAAAGAGCAGCATCGGCATGCTTAGCACGTCGTTTGGAAGAAATCCACGTGCGCGTTCTGCCAAAAGCACCATTTGCCTGCACATCTTGTGGTTTTGCAGAAAACTTCATCCGCGTCTACCAAAAGATGCATGTGCATGCTTAAAACGCGTTTTCGCACAAATCCGTGCGCGGGTGCTAAAAAGAGCAGCATCGGCATGCTTAGCACGTCGTTTGGTAGAAATCCACGTGCGCGTTCTGCAAAAAGCACCATTTGCATGCACATGTTGTGGTTTTGCAGAAAACTTCATCCGCGTCTACCAAAAGATGCATGTGCATGCTTAAAACGCGTTTTCGCACAAATGCGTGCGCGGGTGCTAAAAATAGTAGCATCGGCATGCTTAGCACGTCGTTTGGTAGAAATCCACGTGCGCGTTCTGCAAAAAGCACCATTTGCATGCACATCTTGTGGTTTTGCAGAAAACTTCATCCGCGTCTACCAAAAGATGCATGTGCATGCTTAAAACGCGGTTTCGTACAAATCCATGCGCGGGTGCTAAAAAGAGCAGCATCGGCATGCTTAGCACGTCGTTTGGTAGAAATCCACGTGCGCGTTCTGCCAAAGGCACCATTTGCATGCACATCTTGTGGTTTTGCAGAAAACTTCATCCGCGTCTACCAAAAGATGCATGTGCATGCTTAAAACGCGTTTTCGCACAAATCCGTGCGCGGGTGCTAAAAAGAGGAGCATCGGCATGCTTAGGACGTCGTTTGGTAGAAATCCACGAGCGCGTTCTGCCAAAAGCACCATTTGCATGCACATCTTGTGGTTTTGCAGAAAACTTCATCCGCGTCTACCAAAAGATGCATGTGCATGCTTAAAACGCGTTTTCGCACAAATCCGTGCGCGGATGCTAAAAAGAGCAGCATCGGCATGCTTAGCACGTCGTTTGGTAGAAATCCACGTGCGCGTTCTGCCAAAAGCACCATTTGCATGCACATATTGTGGTTTTGCAGAAAACTTCATCCGCGTCTACCAAAAGATGCATGTGCATGCTTAAAACGCGTTTTCGCACAAATCCGTGCGCGGGTGCTAAAAAGAGCAGCATCGGCATGCTTAGCACGTCGTTTGGTAGAAATCCACGTGCGCGTTCTGCCAAAAGCACCATTTGCATGCACATCTTGTGGTTTTGCAGAAAACTTCATCCGCGTCTACCAAAAGATGCATGTGCATGCTTAAAACGCGTTTTCGCACAAATGCGTGCGCGGGTGCTAAAAAGAGCAGCATCGGCATGCTTAGGACGTCGTTTGGTAGAAATCCACGAGCGCGTTCTGCCAAAAGCACCATTTGCATGCACATCTTGTGGTTTTGCAGAAAACTTCATCCGCGTCTACCAAAAGATGCATGTGCATGCTCAAAACGCGTTTTCGCACAAATGCGTGCGCGGGTGCTAAAAAGAGCAGCATCGGCATGCTTAGCACGTCGTTTGGTAGAAATCCACGTGCGCGTTCTGCCAAAAGCACCATTTGCATGCACATATTCTGGTTTTGCAGAAAACTTCATCCGCGTCTACCAAAAGATGCATGTGCATGCTTAAAACGCGTTTTCGCACAAATCCGTGCGCGGGTGCTAAAAAGAGCAGCATCGGCATGCTTAGCACGTCGTTTGGTAGAAATCCACGTGCGCGTTCTGCCAAAAGCACCATTTGCATGCACATCTTGTGGTTTTGCAGAAAACTTCATCCGCGTCTACCAAAAGATGCATGTGCATGCTTAAAACGCGTTTTCGCACAAATGCGTGCGCGGGTGCTAAAAAGAGCAGCATCGGCATGCTTAGCACGTCGTTTGGTAGAAATCCACGTGCGCGTTCTGCAAAAGCACCATTTGCATGCACATCTTGTGGTTTTGCAGAAAACTTCATCCGCGTCTACCAAAAGATGCATGTGCATGCTTAAAACGCGTTTTCGCACAAATCCGTGCGCGGGTGCTAAAAAGAGCAGCATCGGCATGCTTAGCACGTCGTTTGGTAGAAATCCACGTGCGCGTTCTGCCAAAAGCACCATTTGCATGCACATCTTGTGGTTTTGCAGAAAACTTCATCCGCGTCTACCAAAAGATGCATGTGCATGCTTAAAACGCGTTTTCGCACAAATCCGTGCGCGGGTGCTAAAAAGAGCAGCATCAGCATGCTTAGCACGTCGTTTGGTAGAAATCCACGTGCGCGTTCTGCCAAAAGCACCATTTGCATGCACATCTTGTGGTTTTGCAGAAAACTTCATCCGCGTCTACCAAAAGATGCATGTGCATGCTTAAAACGCGTTTTCGCACAAATGCGTGCGCGGGTGCTAAAAAGAGCAGCATCGGCATGCTTAGCACGTCGTTTGGTAGAAATCCACGTGCGCGTTCTGCCAAAAGCACCATTTGCATGCACATATTCTGGTTTTGCAGAAAACTTCATCCGCGTCTACCAAAAGATGCATGTGCATGCTTAAAACGCGTTTTCGCACAAATCCGTGCGCGGGTGCTAAAAAGAGCAGCATCGGCATGCTTAGGACGTCGTTTGGTAGAAATCCACGAGCGCGTTCTGCCAAAAGCACCATTTGCATGCACATCTTGTGGTTTTGCAGAAAACTTCATCCGCGTCTACCAAAAGATGCATGTGCATGCTTAAAACGCGTTTTCGCACAAATCCGTGCGCGGGTGCTAAAAAGAGCAGCATCGGCATGCTTAGCACGTCGTTTGGTAGAAATCCACGTGCGCGTTCTGCCAAAAGCACCATTTGCATGCACATCTTGTGGTTTTGCAGAAAACTTCATCCGCGTCTACCAAAAGATGCATGTGCATGCTTAAAACGCGTTTTCGCACAAATCCGTGCGCGGGTGCTAAAAAGAGCAGCATCGGCATGCTTAGCACGTCGTTTGGTAGAAATCCACGTGCGCGTTCTGCCAAAAGCACCATTTGCATGCACATCTTGTGGTTTTGCAGAAAACTTCATCCGCGTCTACCAAAAGATGCATGTGCATGCTTAAAACGCGTTTTCGCACAAATCCGTGCGCGGGTGCTAAAAAGAGCAGCATCGGCATGCTTAGCACGTCGTTTGGTAGAAATCCACGTGCGCGTTCTGCCAAAAGCACCATTTGCATGCACATCTTGTGGTTTTGCAGAAAACTTCATCCGCGTCTACCAAAAGATGCATGTGCATGCTTAAAACGCGTTTTCGCACAAATCCGTGCGCGGGTGCTAAAAAGAGCAGCATCGGCATGCTTAGCACGTCGTTTGGTAGAAATCCACGTGCGCGTTCTGCCAAAAGCACCATTTGCATGCACATCTTGTGGTTTTGCAGAAAACTTCATCCGCGTCTACCAAAAGATGCATGTGCATGCTTAAAACGCGTTTTCGCACAAATGCGTGCGCGGGTGCTAAAAAGAGCAGCATCGGCATGCTTAGCACGTCGTTTGGTAGAAATCCACGTGCGCGTTCTGCCAAAAGCACCATTTGCATGCACATATTCTGGTTTTGCAGAAAACTTCATCCGCGTCTACCAAAAGATGCATGTGCATGCTTAAAACGCGTTTTCGCACAAATCCGTGCGCGGGTGCTAAAAAGAGCAGCATCGGCATGCTTAGCACGTCGTTTGGTAGAGATCCACGTGCGCGTTCTGCCAAAAGCACCATTTGCATGCACATCTTGTGGTTTTGCAGAAAACTTCATCCGCGTCTACCAAAAGATGCATGTGCATGCTTAAAACGCGTTTTCGCACAAATCCGTGCGCGGGTGCTAAAAAGAGCAGCATCGGCATGCTTAGCACGTCGTTTGGTAGAAATCCACGTGCGCGTTCTGCCAAAAGCACCATTTGCATGCACATCTTGTGGTTTTGCAGAAAACTTCATCCGCGTCTACCAAAAGATGCATGTGCATGCTTAAAACGCGTTTTCGCACAAATGCGTGCGCGGGTGCTAAAAAGAGCAGCATCGGCATGCTTAGCACGTCGTTTGGTAGAAATCCACGTGCGCGTTCTGCAGAAAGCACCATTTGCATGCACATCTTGTGGTTTTGCAGAAAACTTCATCCGCGTCTACCAAAAGATGCATGTGCATGCTTAAAACGCGTTTTCGCACAAATCCGTGCGCGGGTGCTAAAAAGAGCAGCATCGGCATGCTTAGCACGTCGTTTGGTAGAAATCCACTTGCGCGTTCTGCAAAAAGCACCATTTGCATGCACATGTTGTGGTTTTGCAGAAAACTTCATCCGCGTCTACCAAAAGATGTTGTGCATGCTTAAAACGCGTTTTCGCACAAATGCGTGCGCGGGTGCTAAAAAGAGTAGCATCGGCATGCTTAGCACGTCGTTTGGTAGAAATCCACGTGCGCGTTCTGCAAAAAGCACCATTTGCATGCACATCTTGTGGTTTTGCAGAAAACTTCATCCGCGTCTACCAAAAGATGCATGTGCATGCTTAAAACGCGGTTTCGCACAAATCCGTGCGCGGGTGCTAAAAAGAGCAGCATCGGCATGCTTAGCACGTCGTTTGGTAGAAATCCACGTGCGCGTTCTGCCAAAGGCACCATTTGCATGCACATCTTGTGGTTTTGCAGAAAACTTCATCCGCGTCTACCAAAAGATGCATGTGCATGCTTAAAACGCGTTTTCGCACAAATCCGTGCGCGGGTGCTAAAAAGAGCAGCATCGGCATGCTAGGACGTCGTTTGGTAGAAATCCACGAGCGCGTTCTGCCAAAAGCACCATTTGCATGCACATCTTGTGGTTTTGCAGAAAACTTCATCCGCGTCTACCAAAAGATGCATGTGCATGCTTAAAACGCGTTTTCGCACAAATCCGTGCGCGGGTGCTAAAAAGAGCAGCATCGGCATGCTTAGCACGTCGTTTGGTAGAAATCCACGTGCGCGTTCTGCCAAAAGCACCATTTGCATGCACATCTTGTGGTTTTGCAGAAAACTTCATCCGCGTCTACCAAAAGATGCATGTGCATGCTTAAAACGCGTTTTCGCACAAATCCGTGCGCGGGTGCTAAAAAGAGCAGCATCGGCATGCTTAGCACGTCGTTTGGTAGAAATCCACGTGCGCGTTCTGCCAAAAGCACCATTTGCATGCACATCTTGTGGTTTTGCAGAAAACTTCATCCGCGTCTACCAAAAGATGCATGTGCATGCTTAAAACGCGTTTTCGCACAAATGCGTGCGCGGGTGCTAAAAAGAGCAGCATCGGCATGCTTAGCACGTCGTTTGGTAGAAATCCACGTGCGCGTTCTGCCAAAAGCACCATTTGCATGCACATCTTGTGGTTTTGCAGAAAACTTCATCCGCGTCTACCAAAAGATGCATGTGCATGCTTAAAACGCGTTTTCGCACAAATCCGTGCGCGGGTGCTAAAAAGAGCAGCATCGGCATGCTTAGCACGTCGTTTGGTAGAAATCCACGTGCGCGTTCTGCCAAAAGCACCATTTGCATGCACATCTTGTGGTTTTGCAGAAAACTTAATCCGCGTCTACCAAAAGATGCATGTGCATGCTTAAAACGCGTTTTCGCACAAATCCGTGCGCGGGTGCTAAAAAGAGCAGCATCGGCATGCTTAGCACGTCGTTTGGTAGAAATCCACGTGCGCGTTCTGCAAAAAGCACCATTTGCATGCACATGTTGTGGTTTTGCAGAAAACTTCATCCGCGTCTACCAAAAGATGCATGTGCATGCTTAAAACGCGTTTTCGCACAAATGCGTGCGCGGGTGCTAAAAAGAGTAGCATCGGCATGCTTAGCACGTCATTTGGTAGAAATCCACGTGCGCGTTCTGCAAAAAGCACCATTTGCATGCACATCTTGTGGTTTTGCAGAAAACTTCATCCGCGTCTACCAAAAGATGCATGTGCATGCTTAAAACGCGGTTTCGCACAAATCCGTGCGCGGGTGCTAAAAAGAGCAGCATCGGCATGCTTAGCACGTCGTTTGGTAGAAATCCACGTGCGCGTTCTGCCAAAGGCACCATTTGCATGCACATCTTGTGGTTTTGCAGAAAACTTCATCCGCGTCTACCAAAAGATGCATGTGCATGCCTAAAACGCGTTTTCGCACAAATCCGTGCGCGGGTGCTAAAAAGAGCAGCATCGGCATGCTTAGGACGTCGTTTGGTAGAAATCCACGAGCGCGTTCTGCCAAAAGCACCATTTGCATGCACATCTTGTGGTTTTGCAGAAAACTTCATCCGCGTCTACCAAAAGATGCATGTGCATGCTTAAAACGCGTTTTCGCACAAATCCGTGCGCGGGTGCTAAAAAGAGCAGCATCGGTATGCTTAGCACGTCGTTTGGTAGAAATCCACGTGCGCGTTCTGCCAAAAGCACCATTTGCATGCACATCTTGTGGTTTTGAAGAAAACTTCATCCGCGTCTGCCAAAAGATGCATGTGCATGCTTAAAACGCGTTTTCGCACAAATCCGTGCGCGGGTGCTAAAAAGAGCAGCATCGGCATGCTTAGCACGTCGTTTGGTAGAAATCCACGTGCGCGTTCTGCCAAAAGCACCATTTGCATGCACATCTTGTGGTTTTGCAGAAAACTTCATCCGCGTCTACCAAAAGATGCATGTGCATGCTTAAAACGCGTTTTCGCACAAATGCGTGCGCGGGTGCTAAAAAGAGCAGCATCGGCATGCTTAGCACGTCGTTTGGTAGAAATCCACGTGCGCGTTCTGCCAAAAGCACCATTTGCATGCACATCTTGTGGTTTTGTAGAAAACTTCATCCGCGTCTACCAAAAGATGCATGTGCATGCTTAAAACGCGTTTTCGCACAAATCCGTGCGCGGGTGCTAAAAAGAGCAGCATCGGCATGCTTAGCACGTCGTTTGGTAGAAATCCACGTGCGCGTTCTGCCAAAAGCACCATTTGCATGCACATCTTGTGGTTTTGCAGAAAACTTCATCCGCGTCTACCAAAAGATGCATGCGCATGCTTAAAACGCGTTTTCGCACAAATGCGTGCGCGGGTGCTAAAAAGAGCAGCATCGGCATGCTTAGCACGTCGTTTGGTAGAAATCCACGTGCGCGTTCTGCCAAAAGCACCATTTGCATGCACATCTTGTGGTTTTGCAGAAAACTTCATCCGCGTCTACCAAAAGATGCATGTGCATGCTTAAAACGCGTTTTCGCACAAATCCGTGCGCGGGTGCTAAAAAGAGCAGCATCGGCATGCTTAGCACGTCGTTTGGTAGAAATCCACGTGCGCGTTCTGCCAAAAGCACCATTTGCATGCACATCTTGTGGTTTCGCAGAAAACTTCATCCGCGTCTACTAAAAGATGCATGTGCATGCTTAAAACGTGTTTTCGCACAAATGCGCGCGCGGGTGCTAAAAAGAGCAGCATCGGCATGCTTAGCACGTCGTTTGGTAGAAATCCCCGTGCGCGTTCTGCAAAAAGCACCATTTGTATGCACATCTTGTGGTTTTGCAGAAAACTTCATCCGCATCTACCAAAAGATGCATGTGCATGCTTAAAACGCGTTTTCGCACAAATGCGTGCGCGGGTGCTAAAAGGAGCAGCATCGGCATGCTTAGCACGTCGTTTGGTAGAAATCCACGTGCGCGTTCTGCCAAAAAGCACCATTTGCATGCACATCTTGTGGTTTTGCAGAAAACTTCATCCGCGTCTACCAAAAGATGCATGTGCATGCTTAAAACGTGTTTTCGCACAAATGCGCGCGCGGGTGCTAAAAAGAGCAGCATCGGCATGCTTAGCACGTCGTTTGGTAGAAATCCCCGTGCGCGTTCTGCAAAAAGCAACATTTGCATGCACATCTTGTCGTTTTGTAGAAAACTTCATCCGCGTCTACCAAAAGATGCATGTGCATGCTTAAAACGCGTTTTCGCACAAATGCGTGCGCGGGTGCTAAAAGGAGCAGCATCGGCATGCTTAGCACGTCGTTTGGTAGAAATCCACGTGCGCGTTCTGCCAAAAAGCACCATTTGCATGCACATCTTGTGGTTTTGCAGAAAACTTCATCCGCGTCTACCAAAAGATGCATGTGCATGCTTAAAACGCGTTTTCGCACAAATCCGTGCGCGGGTGCTAAAAAGAGCAGCATCGGCATGCTTAGCACGTCGTTTGGTAGAAATCCACGTGCGCGTTCTGCCAAAAGCACCATTTGCATGCACATCTTGTGGTTTTGCAGAAAACTTCATCCGCGTCTACCAAAAGATGCATGTGCATGCTTAAAACGCGTTTTCGCACAAATCCGTGCGCGGGTGCTAAAAAGAGCAGCATCGGCATGCTTAGCACGTCGTTTGGTAGAAATCCACGTGCGCGTTCTGCAAAAAGCACCATTTGCATGCACATCTTGTGGTTTTGCAGAAAACTTCATCCGCGTCTACCAAAAGATGCATGTGCATGCTTAAAACGCGGTTTCGCACAAATCCGTGCGCGGGTGCTAAAAAGAGCAGCATCGGCATGCTTAGCACGTCGTTTGGTAGAAATCCACGTGCGCGTTCTGCCAAAGGCACCATTTGCATGCACATCTTGTGGTTTTGCAGAAAACGTCATCCGCGTCTACCAAAAGATGCATGTGCATGCTTAAAACGCGTTTTCGCACAAATCCGTGCGCGGGTGCTAAAAAGAGCAGCATCGGCATGCTAGGACGTCGTTTGGTAGAAATCCACGAGCGCGTTCTGCCAAAAGCACCATTTGCATGCACATCTTGTGGTTTTGCAGAAAACTTCATCCGCGTCTACCAAAAGATGCATGTGCATGCTTAAAACGCGTTTTCGCACAAATCCGTGCGCGGGTGCTAAAAAGAGCAGCATCGGCATGCTTAGCACGTCGTTTGGTAGAAATCCACGTGCGCGTTCTGCCAAAAGCACCATTTGCATGCACATCTTGTGGTTTTGCAGAAAACTTCATCCGCGTCTACCAAAAGATGCATGTGCATGCTTAAAACGCGTTTTCGCACAAATCCGTGCGCGGGTGCTAAAAAGAGCAGCATCGGCATGCTTAGCACGTCGTTTGGTAGAAATCCACGTGCGCGTTCTGCCAAAAGCACCATTTGCATGCACATCTTGTGGTTTTGCAGAAAACTTCATCCGCGTCTACCAAAAGATGCATGTGCATGCTTAAAACGCGTTTTCGCACAAATGCGTGCGCGGGTGCTAAAAAGAGCAGCATCGGCATGCTTAGCACGTCGTTTGGTAGAAATCCACGTGCGCGTTCTGCCAAAAGCACCATTTGCATGCACATCTTGTGGTTTTGCAGAAAACTTCATCCGCGTCTACCAAAAGATGCATGTGCATGCTTAAAACGCGTTTTCGCACAAATCCGTGCGCGGGTGCTAAAAAGAGCAGCAT
This sequence comes from Dermacentor andersoni, assembly GCF_023375885.2. Taxonomy (NCBI): domain Eukaryota; kingdom Metazoa; phylum Arthropoda; class Arachnida; order Ixodida; family Ixodidae; genus Dermacentor; species Dermacentor andersoni. The sequence goes on along the minus strand of NW_027314846.1, from coordinate 174,092 downwards.
CGGCATGCTTAGCACGTCGTTTGGTAGAAATCCACGTGCGCGTTCTGCCAAAAGCACCATTTGCATGCACATCTTGTGGTTTTGCAGAAAACTTAATCCGCGTCTACCAAAAGATGCATGTGCATGCTTAAAACGCGTTTTCGCACAAATCCGTGCGCGGGTGCTAAAAAGAGCAGCATCGGCATGCTTAGCACGTCGTTTGGTAGAAATCCACGTGCGCGTTCTGCAAAAAGCACCATTTGCATGCACATGTTGTGGTTTTGCAGAAAACTTCATCCGCGTCTACCAAAAGATGCATGTGCATGCTTAAAACGCGTTTTCGCACAAATGCGTGCGCGGGTGCTAAAAAGAGTAGCATCGGCATGCTTAGCACGTCATTTGGTAGAAATCCACGTGCGCGTTCTGCAAAAAGCACCATTTGCATGCACATCTTGTGGTTTTGCAGAAAACTTCATCCGTGTCTACCAAAAGATGCATGTGCATGCTTAAAACGCGGTTTCGCACAAATCCGTGCGCGGGTGCTAAAAAGAGCAGCATCGGCATGCTTAGCACGTCGTTTGGTAGAAATCCACGTGCGCGTTCTGCCAAAGGCACCATTTGCATGCACATCTTGTGGTTTTGCAGAAAACTTCATCCGCGTCTACCAAAAGATGCATGTGCATGCCTAAAACGCGTTTTCGCACAAATCCGTGCGCGGGTGCTAAAAAGAGCAGCATCGGCATGCTTAGGACGTCGTTTGGTAGAAATCCACGAGCGCGTTCTGCCAAAAGCACCATTTGCATGCACATCTTGTGGTTTTGCAGAAAACTTCATCCGCGTCTACCAAAAGATGCATGTGCATGCTTAAAACGCGTTTTCGCACAAATCCGTGCGCGGGTGCTAAAAAGAGCAGCATCGGTATGCTTAGCACGTCGTTTGGTAGAAATCCACGTGCGCGTTCTGCCAAAAGCACCATTTGCATGCACATCTTGTGGTTTTGAAGAAAACTTCATCCGCGTCTGCCAAAAGATGCATGTGCATGCTTAAAACGCGTTTTCGCACAAATCCGTGCGCGGGTGCTAAAAAGAGCAGCATCGGCATGCTTAGCACGTCGTTTGGTAGAAATCCACGTGCGCGTTCTGCCAAAAGCACCATTTGCATGCACATCTTGTGGTTTTGCAGAAAACTTCATCCGCGTCTACCAAAAGATGCATGTGCATGCTTAAAACGCGTTTTCGCACAAATGCGTGCGCGGGTGCTAAAAAGAGCAGCATCGGCATGCTTAGCACGTCGTTTGGTAGAAATCCACGTGCGCGTTCTGCCAAAAGCACCATTTGCATGCACATCTTGTGGTTTTGTAGAAAACTTCATCCGCGTCTACCAAAAGATGCATGTGCATGCTTAAAACGCGTTTTCGCACAAATCCGTGCGCGGGTGCTAAAAAGAGCAGCATCGGCATGCTTAGCACGTCGTTTGGTAGAAATCCACGTGCGCGTTCTGCCAAAAGCACCATTTGCATGCACATCTTGTGGTTTTGCAGAAAACTTCATCCGCGTCTACCAAAAGATGCATGCGCATGCTTAAAACGCGTTTTCGCACAAATGCGTGCGCGGGTGCTAAAAAGAGCAGCATCGGCATGCTTAGCACGTCGTTTGGTAGAAATCCACGTGCGCGTTCTGCCAAAAGCACCATTTGCATGCACATCTTGTGGTTTTGCAGAAAACTTCATCCGCGTCTACCAAAAGATGCATGTGCATGCTTAAAACGCGTTTTCGCACAAATCCGTGCGCGGGTGCTAAAAAGAGCAGCATCGGCATGCTTAGCACGTCGTTTGGTAGAAATCCACGTGCGCGTTCTGCCAAAAGCACCATTTGCATGCACATCTTGTGGTTTCGCAGAAAACTTCATCCGCGTCTACTAAAAGATGCATGTGCATGCTTAAAACGTGTTTTCGCACAAATGCGCGCGCGGGTGCTAAAAAGAGCAGCATCGGCATGCTTAGCACGTCGTTTGGTAGAAATCCCCGTGCGCGTTCTGCAAAAAGCACCATTTGTATGCACATCTTGTGGTTTTGCAGAAAACTTCATCCGCATCTACCAAAAGATGCATGTGCATGCTTAAAACGCGTTTTCGCACAAATGCGTGCGCGGGTGCTAAAAGGAGCAGCATCGGCATGCTTAGCACGTCGTTTGGTAGAAATCCACGTGCGCGTTCTGCCAAAAAGCACCATTTGCATGCACATCTTGTTGTTTTGCAGAAAACTTCATCCGCGTCTACCAAAAGATGCATGTGCATGCTTAAAACGTGTTTTCGCACAAATGCGCGCGCGGGTGCTAAAAAGAGCAGCATCGGCATGCTTAGCACGTCGTTTGGTAGAAATCCCCGTGCGCGTTCTGCAAAAAGCAACATTTGCATGCACATCTTGTCGTTTTGTAGAAAACTTCATCCGCGTCTACCAAAAGATGCATGTGCATGCTTAAAACGCGTTTTCGCACAAATGCGTGCGCGGGTGCTAAAAGGAGCAGCATCGGCATGCTTAGCACGTCGTTTGGTAGAAATCCACGTGCGCGTTCTGCCAAAAAGCACCATTTGCATGCACATCTTGTGGTTTTGCAGAAAACTTCATCCGCGTCTACCAAAAGATGCATGTGCATGCTTAAAACGCGTTTTCGCACAAATCCGTGCGCGGGTGCTAAAAAGAGCAGCATCGGCATGCTTAGCACGTCGTTTGGTAGAAATCCACGTGCGCGTTCTGCCAAAAGCACCATTTGCATGCACATCTTGTGGTTTTGCAGAAAACTTCATCCGCGTCTACCAAAAGATGCATGTGCATGCTTAAAACGCGTTTTCGCACAAATCCGTGCGCGGGTGCTAAAAAGAGCAGCATCGGCATGCTTAGCACGTCGTTTGGTAGAAATCCACGTGCGCGTTCTGCAAAAAGCACCATTTGCATGCACATGTTGTGGTTTTGCAGAAAACTTCATCCGCGTCTACCAAAAGATGCATGTGCATGCTTAAAACGCGTTTTCGCACAAATGCGTGCGCGGGTGCTAAAAAGAGTAGCATCGGCATGCTTAGCACGTCGTTTGGTAGAAATCCACGTGCGCGTTCTGCAAAAAGCACCTTTTGCATGCACATCTTGTGGTTTTGCAGAAAACTTCATCCGCGTCTACCAAAAGATGCATGTGCATGCTTAAAACGCGGTTTCGCACAAATCCGTGCGCGGGTGCTAAAAAGAGCAGCATCGGCATGCTTAGCACGTCGTTTGGTAGAAATCCACGTGCACGTTCTGCAAAAAGCACCATTTGCATGCACATCTTGTGGTTTTGAAGAAAACTTCATCCGCGTCTACCAAAATATGCATGTGCATGCTTAAAACGCGTTTTCGCACAAATCCGTGCGCGGGTGCTAAAAAGAGCAGCATCGGCATGCTTAGCACGTCGTTTGGTAGAAATCCACGTGCGCGTTCTGCCAAAAGCACCATTTGCATGCACATCTTGTGGTTTTGCAGAAAACTTCATCCGCGTCTACCAAAAGATGCATGTGCATGCTTAAAACGCGTTTTCGCACAAATCCGTGCGCGGGTGCTAAAAAGAGCAGCATCGGCATGCTTAGCACGTCGTTTGGTAGAAATCCACGTGCGCGTTCTGCCAAAAGCACCATTTGCATGCACATCTTGTGGTTTTGCAGAAAACTTCATCCGCGTCTACCAAAAGATGCATGTGCATGCTTAAAACGCGTTTTCGCACAAATCCGTGCGCGGGTGCTAAAAAGAGCAGCATCGGCATGCTTAGCACGTCGTTTGGTAGAAATCCACGTGCGCGTTCTGCAAAAAGCACCATTTGCATGCACATCTTGTGGTTTTGCAGAAAACTTCATCCGCGTCTACCAAAAGATGCATGTGCATGCTTAAAACGCGTTTTCGCACAAATGCGCGCGCGGGTGCTAAAAAGAGCAGCATCGGCATGCTTAGCACGTCGTTTGGTAGAAATCCACGTGCGCGTTCTGCAAAAAGCACCATTTGCATGCACATCTTGTGGTTTTGCAGAAAACTTCATCCGCATCTACCAAAAGATGCATGTGCATGCTTAAAACGCGTTTTCGCACAAATGCGTGCGCGGGTGCTAAAAAGAGCAGCATCGGCATGCTTAGCACGTCGTTTGGTAGAAATCCACGTGCGCGTTCTGCCAAAAGTACCATTTGCATGCACATCTTGTGGTTTTGCAGAAAACTTCATCCGCGTCTACCAAAAGATGCATGTGCATGCTTAAAACGCGTTTTCGCACAAATGCGTGCGCGGGTGCTAAAAGGAGCAGCATCGGCATGCTTAGCACGTCGTTTGGTAGAAATCCACGTGCGCGTTCTGCCAAAAGCACCATTTGCATGCACATCTTGTGGTTTTGCAGAAAACTTCATCCGCGTCTACCAAAAGATGCATGTGCATGCTTAAAACGCGTTTTCGCACAAATCCGTGCGCGGGTGCTAAAAAGAGCAGCATCGGCATGCTTAGCACGTCGTTTGGAAGAAATCCACGTGCGCGATCTGCCAAAAGCACCATTTGCATGCACATCTTGTGGTTTTGCAGAAAACTTCATCCGCGTCTACCAAAAGATGCACGTGCATGCTTAAAACGCGTTTTCGCACAAATGCGTGCGCGGGTGCTAAAAAGAGCAGCATCGGCATGCTTAGCACGTCGTTTGGTAGAAATCCACGTGCGCGTTCTGCCAAAAGCACCATTTGCATGCACATCTTGTGGTTTTGCAGAAAACTTCATCCGCGTCTACCAAAAGATGCATGTGCATGCTTAAAACGCGTTTTCGCACAAATCCGTGCGCGGGTGCTAAAAAGAGTAGCATCGGCATGCTTAGCACGTCGTTTGGTAGAAATCCACGTGCGCGTTCTGCCAAAAGCACCATTTGCATGCACATCTTGTGGTTTTGCAGAAAACTTCATCCGCGTCTACCAAAAGATGCATGTGCATGCTTAAAACGCGTTTTCGCACAAATGCGTGCGCGGGTGCTAAAAAGAGCAGCATCGGCATGCTTAGCACGTCGTTTGGTAGAAATCCACGTGCGCGTTCTGCCAAAAGCACCATTTGCATGCACATCTTGTGGTTTTGCAGAAAACTTCATCCGCGTCTACCAAAAGATGCATGTGCATGCTTAAAACGCGTTTTCGCACAAATCCGTGCGCGGGTGCTAAAAAGAGCAGCATCGGCATGCTTAGCACGTCGTTTGGTAGAAATCCACGTGCGCGTTTTGCCAAAAGCACCATTTGCATGCACATCTTGTGGTTTTGCAGAAAACTTCATCCGCGTCTACCAAAAGATGCATGTGCATGCTTAAAACGCGTTTTCGCACAAATCCGTGCGCGGGTGCTAAAAAGAGCAGCATCGGCATGCTTAGCACGTCGTTTGGTAGAAATCCACGTGCGCGTTCTGCAAAAAGCACCATTTGCATGCACATCTTGTGGTTTTGCAGAAAACTTCATCCGCGTCTACCAAAAGATGCATGTGCATGCTTAAAACGCGTTTTCGCACAAATGCGCGCGCGGGTGCTAAAAAGAGCAGCATCGGCATGCTTAGCACGTCGTTTGGTAGAAATCCACGTGCGCGTTCTGCAAAAAGCACCATTTGCATGCACATCTTGTGGTTTTGCAGAAAACTTCATCCGCATCTACCAAAAGATGCATGTGCATGCTTAAAACGCGTTTTCGCACAAATGCGTGCGCGGGTGCTAAAAAGAGCAGCATCGGCATGCTTAGCACGTCGTTTGGTAGAAATCCACGTGCGCGTTCTGCCAAAAGCACCATTTGCATGCACATCTTGTGGTTTTGCAGAAAACTTCATCCGCGTCTACCAAAAGATGCATGTGCATGCTTAAAACGCGTTTTCGCACAAATCCGTGCGCGGGTGCTAAAAAGAGCAGCATCGGCATGCTTAGCACGTCGTTTGGTAGAAATCCACGTGGGCGTTCTGCCAAAAGCACCATTTGCATGCACATCTTGTGGTTTTGCAGAAAACTTCATCCGCGTCTACCAAAAGATGCATGTGCATGCTTAAAACGCGTTTTCGCACAAATCCGTGCGCGGGTGCTAAAAAGAGCAGCATCGGCATGTTTAGCACGTCGTTTGGTAGAAATCCACGTGCGCGTTCTGCCAAAAGCACCATTTGCATGCACATCTTGTGGTTTTGCAGAAAACTTCATCCGCGTCTACCAAAAGATGCATGTGCATGCTTAAAACGCGTTTTCGCACAAATCCGTGCGCGGGTGCTAAAAAGAGCAGCATCGGCATGCTTAGCACGTCGTTTGGTAGAAGTCCACGTGCGCGTTCTGCCAAAAGCACCATTTGCATGCACATCTTGTGGTTTTGCAGAAAACTTCATCCGCGTCTACCAAAAGATGCATGTGCATGTTTAAAACGCGTTTTCGCACAAATCCGTGCGCGGGTGCTAAAAAGAGCAGCATCGGCATGCTTAGCACGTCGTTTGGTAGAAATCCACGTGCGCGTTCTGCCAAAAGCACCATTTGCATGCACATCTTGTGGTTTTGCAGAAAACTTCATCCGCGTCTACCAAAAGATGCATGTGCATGCTTAAAACGCGTTTTCGCACAAATGCGTGCGAGGGTGCTAAAAAGAGCAGCATCGGCATGCTTAGCACGTCGTTTGGTAGAAATCCACGTGCGCGTTCTGCCAAAAGCACCATTTGCATGCACATATTGTGGTTTTGCAGAAAACTTCATCCGCGTCTACCAAAAGATGCATGTGCATGCTTAAAACGCGTTTTCGCACAAATCCGTGCGCGGGTGCTAAAAAGAGCAGCATCGGCATGCTTAGCACGTCGTTTGGTAGAGATCCACGTGCGCGTTCTGCCAAAAGCACCATTTGCATGCACATCGTGTGGTTTTGCAGAAAACTTCATCCGCGTCTACCAAAAGATGCATGTGCATGCTTAAAACGCGTTTTCGCACAAATCCGTGCGCGGGTGCTAAAAAGAGCAGCATCGGCATGCTTAGCACGTCGTTTGGTAGAAATCCACGTGCGCGTTCTGCCAAAAGCACCATTTGCATGCACATCTTGTGGTTTTGCAGAAAACTTCATCCGCGTCTACCAAAAGATGCATGTGCATGCTTAAAACGCGTTTTCGCACAAATGCGTGCGCGGGTGCTAAAAAGAGCAGCATCGGCATGCTTAGCACGTCGTTTGGTAGAAATCCACGTGCGCGTTCTGCCAAAAGCACCATTTGCATGCACATCTTGTGGTTTTGCAGAAAACTTTATCCGCGTCTTCCAAAAGATGCATGTGCATGCTTAAAACGCGTTTTCGCACAAATCCGTGCGCGGGTGCTAAAAAGAGCAGCATCGGCATGCTTAGCACGTCGTTTGGTAGAAATCCACGTGCGCGTTCTGCCAAAAGCACCATTTGCATGCACATCTTGTGGTTTTGCAGAAAACTTCATCCGCGTCTACCAAAAGATGCATGTGCATGCTTAAAATGCGTTTTCGCACAAATCCGCGCGCGGGTGCTAAAAAGAGCAGCATCGGCATGCTTAGCACGTCGTTTGGTAGAAATCCACGTGCGCGTTCTGCAAAAAGCACCATTTGCATGCACATCTTGTTGTTTTGCAGAAAACTTCATCCGCGTCTACCAAAAGATGCATGTGCATGCTTAAAACGCGTTTTCGCACAAATCCGTGCGCGGGTGCTAAAAAGAGCAGCATCGGCATGCTTAGCACGTCGTTTGGTAGAAATCCACGTGCGCGTTCTGCAAAAAGCACCATTTGCATGCACATCTTGTGGTTTTGCAGAAAACTTCATCGGCGTCTACCAAAAGATGCATGTGCATGCTTAAAACGCGTTTTCGCACAAATGCGCGCGCGGGTGCTAAAAAGAGCAGCATCGGCATGCTTAGCACGTCGTTTGGTAGAAATCCACGTGCGCGTTCTGCAAAAAGCACCATTTGCATGCACATCTTGTGGTTTTGCAGAAAACTTCATCCGCATCTACCAAAAGATGCATGTGCATGCTTAAAACGCGTTTTCGCACAAATGCGTGCGCGGGTGCTAAAAAGAGCAGCATCGGCATGCTTAGCACGTCGTTTGGTAGAAATCCACGTGCGCGTTCTGCCAAAAGCACCATTTGCATGCACATCTTGTGGTTTTGCAGAAAACTTCATCCGCGTCTACCAAAAGATGCATGTGCATGCTTAAAACGCGTTTTCGCACAAATCCGTGCGCGGGTGCTAAAAAGAGCAGCATCGGCATGTTTAGCACGTCGTTTGGTAGAAATCCACGTGCGCGTTCTGCCAAAAGCACCATTTGCATGCACATCTTGTGGTTTTGCAGAAAACTTCATCCGCGTCTACCAAAAGATGCATGTGCATGCTTAAAACGCGTTTTCGCACAAATCCGTGCGCGGGTGCTAAAAAGAGCAGCATCGGCATGCTTAGCACGTCGTTTGGTAGAAGTCCACGTGCGCGTTCTGCCAAAAGCACCATTTGCATGCACATCTTGTGGTTTTGCAGAAAACTTTATCCGCGTCTTCCAAAAGATGCATGTGCATGCTTAAAACGCGTTTTCGCACAAATCCGTGCGCGGGTGCTAAAAAGAGCAGCATCGGCATGCTTAGCACGTCGTTTGGTAGAAATCCACGTGCGCGTTCTGCCAAAAGCACCATTTGCATGCACATCTTGTGGTTTTGCAGAAAACTTCATCCGCGTCTACCAAAAGATGCATGTGCATGCTTAAAATGCGTTTTCGCACAAATCCGTGCGCGGGTGCTAAAAAGAGCAGCATCGGCATGCTTAGCACGTCGTTTGGTAGAAATCCACGTGCGCGTTCTGCAAAAAGCACCATTTGCATGCACATCTTGTTGTTTTGCAGAAAACTTCATCCGCGTCTACCAAAAGATGCATGTGCATGCTTAAAACGCGTTTTCGCACAAATCCGTGCGCGGGTGCTAAAAAGAGCAGCATCGGCATGCTTAGCACGTCGTTTGGTAGAAATCCACGTGCGCGTTCTGCAAAAAGCACCATTTGCATGCACATGTTTTGGTTTTGCAGAAAACTTCATCCACGTCTACCAAAAGATGCATGTGCATGCTTAAAACGCGTTTTCGCACAAATGCGTGCGCGGGTGCTAAAAAGAGTAGCATCGGCATGCTTAGCACGTCGTTTGGTAGAAATCCACGTGCGCGTTCTGCAAAAAGCACCATTTGCATGCACATCTTGTGGTTTTGCAGAAAACTTCATCCGCGTCTACCAAAAGATGCATGTGCATGCTTAAAACGCGGTTTCGCACAAATCCGTGCGCGGGTGCTAAAAAGAGCAGCATCGGCATGCTTAGCACGTCGTTTGGTAGAAATCCACGTGCGCGTTCTGCCTAAGGCACCATTTGCATGCACATCTTGTGGTTTTGCAGAAAACTTCATCCGCGTCTACCAAAAGATGCATGTGCATGCTTAAAACGCGTTTTCGCACAAATCCGTGCGCGGGTGCTAAAAAGAGCAGCATCGGCATGCTTAGGACGTCGTTTGGTAGAAATCCACGAGCGCGTTCTGCCAAAAGAACCATTTGCATGCACATCTTGTGGTTTTGCAGAAAACTTCATCCGCGTCTACCAAAAGATGCATGTGCATGCTTAAAACGCGTTTTCGCACAAATCCGTGCGCGGGTGCTAAAAAGAGCAGCATCGGCATGCTTAGCACGTCGTTTGGTAGAAATCCACGCGCGCGTTCTGCCAAAAGCACCATTTGCATGCACATCTTGTGGTTTTGCAGAAAACTTCATCCGCTTCTACCAAAAGATGCATGTGCATGCTTAAAACGCGTTTTCGCACAAATCCGTGCGCGGGTGCTAAAAAGAGCAGCATCGGCATGCTTAGCACGTCGTTTGGTAGAAATCCACCTGCGCGTTCTGCCAAAAGCACCATTTGCATGCACATCTTGTGGTTTTGCAGAAAACTTCATCCGCGTCTACCAAAAGATGCATGTGCATGCTTAAAACGCGTTTTCGCACAAATGCGTGCGCGGGTGCTAAAAAGAGCAGCATCGGCATGCTTAGCACGTCGTTTGGTAGAAATCCACGTGCGCGTTCTGCCAAAAGCACCATTTGCATGCACATCTTGTGGTTTTGCAGAAAACTTCATCCGCGTCTACCAAAAGATGCATGTGCATGCTTAAAATGCGTTTTCGCACAAATCCGTGCGCGGGTGCTAAAAAGAGCAGCATCGGCATGCTTAGCACGTCGTTTGGTAGAAATCCACGTGCGCGTTCTGCCAAAAGCACCATTTGCATGCACATCTTGTGGTTTTGCAGAAAACTTCATCCGCGTCTACCAAAAGATGCATGTGCATGCTTAAAACGCGTTTTCGCACAAATCCGTGCGCGGGTGCTAAAAAGAGCAGCATCGGCATGCTTAGCACGTCGTTTGGTAGAAATCCACGTGCGCGTTCTACCAAAAGCACCATTTGCATGCACATCTTGTGGTTTTGCAGAAAACTTCATCCGCGTCTACCAAAAGATGCATGTGCATGCTTAAAACGCGTTTTCGCACAAATGCGTGCGCGGGTGCTAAAAAGAGCAGCATCGGCATGCTTAGCACGTCGTTTGGTAGAAATCCACGTGCGCGTTCTGCCAAAAGCACCATTTGCATGCACATCTTGTGGTTTTGCAGAAAACTTCATCCGCGTCTACCAAAAGATGCATGTGCATGCTTAAAACGCGTTTTCGCACAAATCCGTGCGCGGGTACTAAAAAGAGCAGCATCGGCATGCTTAGCACGTCGTTTGGTAGAAATGCACGTGCGCGTTCTGCCAAAAGCACCATTTGCATGCACATCTTGTGGTTTTGCAGAAAACTTTATCCGCGTCTACTAAAAGATGCATGTGCATGCTTAAAACGTGTTTTCGCACAAATGCGCGCGCGGGTGCTAAAAAGAGCAGCATCGGCATGCTTAGCACGTCGTTTGGTAGAAATCCACGTGCGCGTTCTGCAAAAAGCACCATTTGCATGCACATCTTGTGGTTTTGCAGAAAACTTCATCCGCATCTACCAAAAGATGCATGTGCATGCTTAAAACGCGATTTCGCACAAATGCGTGCGCGGGTGCTAAAAAGAGCAGCATCGGCATGCTTAGCACGTCGTTTGGTAGAAATCCACGTGCGCGTTCTGCCAAAAGCACCATTTGCATGCACATCTTGTGGTTTTGCAGAAAACTTCATCCGCCTCTACCAAAAGATGCATGTGCATGCTTAAAACGCGTTTTCGCACAAATGCGTGCGCGCGTGCTAAAAGGGGCAGCATCGGCATGCTTAGCACGTCGTTTGGTAGAAATCCACGTGCGCGTTCTGCCAAAAGCACCATTTGCATGCACATCTTGTGGTTTTGCAGAAAACTTCATCCGCGCCTACCAAAAGATGCATGTGCATGCTTAAAACGCGTTTTCGCACAAATCCGTGCGCGGGTGCTAAAAAGAGCAGCATCGGCATGCTTAGCACGTCGTTTGGTAGAAATCCACGTGCGCGTTCTGCCAAAAGCACCATTTGCATGCACATCTTGTGGTTTTGCAGAAAACTTCATCCGCGTCTACCAAAAGATGCATGTGCATGCTTAAAACGTGTTTTCGCACAAATCCGTGCGCGGGTGCTAAAAAGAGCAGCATCGGCATGCTTAGCACGTCGTTTGGTAGAAATCCACGTGCGCGTTCTGCAAAAAGCACCATTTGCATGCACATCTTGTGGTTTTGCAGAAAACTTCATCCGCGTCTACCAAAAGATGCATGTGCATGCTTAAAACGCGTTTTCTCACAAATGCGCGCGCGGGTGCTAAAAAGAGCAGCATCGGCATGCTTAGCACGTCGTTTGGTAGAAATCCACGTGCGCGTTCTGCAAAAAGCACCATTTGCATGCACATCTTGTGGTTTTGCAGAAAACTTCATCCGCATCTACCAAAAGATGCATGTGCATGCTTCAAACGCGTTTTCGCACAAATGCGTGCGCGGGTGCTAAAAAGAGCAGCATCGGCATGCTTAGCACGTCGTTTGGTAGAAATCCACGTGCGCGTTCTGCCAAAAGCACCATTTGCATGCACATCTTGTGGTTTTGCAGAAAACTTCATCCGCGTCTACCAAAAGATGCATGTGCATGCTTAAAACGCGTTTTCGCACAAATGCGTGCGCGGGTGCTAAAAGGAGCAGCATCGGCATGCTTAGCACGTCGTTTGGAAGAAATCCACGTGCGCGATCTGCCAAAAGCACCATTTGCATGCACATCTTGTGGTTTTCAGAAAACTTCATCCGCGTCTACCAAAAGATGCATGTGCATGCTTAAAACGCGTTTTCGCACAAATGCGTGCGCGGGTGCTAAAAAGAGTAGCATCGGCATGCTTAGCACGTCGTTTGGTAGAAATCCACGTGCGCGTTCTGCAAAAAGCACCATTTGCATGCACATCTTGTGGTTTTGCAGAAAACTTCATCCGCGTCTACCAAAAGATGCATGTGCATGCTTAAAACGCGTTTTCGCATAAATGCGTGCGCGGGTGCTAAAAAGAGTAGCATCGGCATGCTTAGCACGTCGTTTGGTAGAAATCCACGTGCGCGTTCTGCAAAAAGCACCATTTGCATGCACATCTTGTGGTTTTGCAGAAAACTTCATCCGCGTCTACCAAAAGATGCATGTGCATGCTTAAAACGCGGTTTCGCACAAATCCGTGCGCGGGTGCTAAAAAGAGCAGCATCGGCATGCTTAGCACGTCGTTTGGTAGAAATCCACGTGCGCGTTCTGCCAAAAGCACCATTTGCATGCACATCTTGTGGTTTTGCAGAAAACTTCATCCGCGTCTACCATAAGATGCATGTGCATGCTTAAAACGCGTTTTCGCACAAATGCGTGCGCGGGTGCTAAAAAGAGTAGCATCGGCATGCTTAGCACGTCGTTTGGTAGAAATCCACGTGCGCGTTCTGCAAAAAGCACCATTTGCATGCACATCTTGTGGTTTTGCAGAAAACTTCATCCGCGTCTACCAAAAGATGCATGTGCATGCTTAAAACGCGGTTTCGCACAAATCCGTGCGCGGGTGCTAAAAAGAGCAGCATCGGCATGCTTAGCACGTCGTTTGGTAGAAATCCACGTGCGCGTTCTGCAAAAAGCACCATTTGCATGCACATCTTGTGGTTTTGAAGAAAACTTCATCCGCGTCTACCAAAATATGCATGTGCATGCTTAAAACGCGTTTTCGCACAAATGCGTGCGCGGGTGCTAAAAAGAGCAGCATCGGCATGCTTAGCACGTCGTTTGGTAGAAATCCACGTGCGTGTTCTGCCAAAAGCACCATTTGCATGCACATCTTGTGGTTTTGCAGAAAACTTCATCCGCGTCTACCAAAAGATGCATGTGCATGCTTAAAACGCGGTTTCGCACAAATCCGTGCGCGGGTGCTAAAAAGAGCAGCATCGGCATGCTTAGCACGTCGTTTGGTAGAAATCCACGTGCGCGTTCTGCCAAAAGCACCATTTGCATGCACATCTTGTGGTTTTGCAGAAAACTTCATCCGCGTCTACCAAAAGATGCATGTGCATGCTTAAAACGCGTTTTCGCACAAATCCGTGCGCGGGTGCTAAAAAGAGCAGCATCGGCATGCTTAGCACGTCGTTTGGTAGAAATCCACGTGCGCGTTCTGCAAAAAGCACCATTTGCATGCACATGTTGTGGTTTTGCAGAAAACTTCATCCGCGTCTACCAAAAGATGCATGTGCATGCTTAAAACGCGTTTTCGCACAAATGCGTGCGCGGGTGCTAAAAAGAGTAGCATCGGCATGCTTAGCACGTCGTTTGGTAGAAATCCACGTGCGCGTTCTGCAAAAAGCACCATTTGCATGCACATCTTGTGGTTTTGCAGAAAACTTCATCCGCGTCTACCAAAAGATGCATGTGCATGCTTAAAACGCGGTTTCGCACAAATCCGTGCGCGGGTGCTAAAAAGAGCAGCATCGGCATGCTTAGCACGTCGTTTGGTAGAAATCCACGTGCGCGTTCTGCAAAAAGCACCATTTGCATGCACATCTTGTGGTTTTGAAGAAAACTTCATCCGCGTCTACCAAAATATGCATGTGCATGCTTAAAACGCGTTTTCGCACAAATCCGTGCGCGGGTGCTAAAAAGAGCAGCATCGGCATGCTTAGCACGTCGTTTGGTAGAAATCCACGTACGCGTTCTGCCAAAAGCACCATTTGCATGCACATCTTGTGGTTTTGCAGAAAACTTCATCCACGTCTACCAAAAGATGCATGTGGATGCTTAAAACGCGTTTTGGCACAAATCCGTGCGCGGGTGCTAAAAAGAGCAGCATCGGCATGCTTAGCACGTCGTTTGGTAGAAATCCACGTGCGCGTTCTGCCAAAAGCACCATTTGCATGCACATCTTGTGGTTTTGCAGAAAACTTCATCCGCGTCTACCAAAAGATGCATGTGCATGCTTAAAACGCGTTTTCGCACAAATCCGTGCGCGGGTGCTAAAAAGAGCAGCATCGGCATGCTTAGCACGTCGTTTGGTAGAAATCCACGTGCGCGTTCTGCAAAAAGCACCATTTGCATGCACATGTTGTGGTTTTGCAGAAAACTTCATCCGCGTCTACTAAAAGATGCATGTGCATGCTTAAAACGCGTTTTCGCACAAATGCGTGCGCGGGTGCTAAAAAGAGTAGCATCGGCATGCTTAGCACGTCGTTTGGTAGAAATCCACGTGCGCGTTCTGCAAAAAGCACCATTTGCATGCACATCTTGTGGTTTTGCAGAAAACTTCATCCGCGTCTACCAAAAGATGCATGTGCATGCTTAAAACGCGGTTTCGCACAAATCCGTGCGCGGGTGCTAAAAAGAGCAGCATCGGCATGCTTAGCACGTCGTTTGGTAGAAATCCACGTGCGCGTTCTGCCAAAAGCACCATTTGCATGCACATCTTGTGGTTTTGCAGAATACTTCATCCGCGTCTACCAAAAGATGCATGTGCATGCTTAAAACGCGTTTTCGCACAAATGCGTGCGCGGGTGCTAAAAAGAGTAGCATCGGCATGCTTAGCACGTCGTTTGGTAGAAATCCACGTGCGCGTTCTGCAAAAAGCACCATTTGCATGCACATCTTGTGGTTTTGCAGAAAACTTCATCCGCGTCTACCAAAAGATGCATGTGCATGCTTAAAACGCGGTTTCGCACAAATCCGTGCGCGGGTGCTAAAAAGAGCAGCATCGGCATGCTTAGCACGTCGTTTGGTAGAAATCCACGTGCGCGTTCTGCCAAAAGCACCATTTGCATGCACATCTTGTGGTTTTGCAGAAAACTTCATCCGCGTCTACCAAAAGATGCATGTGCATGCTTAAAACGCGTTTTCGCACAAATCCGTGCGCGGGTGCTAAAAAGAGCAGCATCGGCATGCTTAGCACGTCGTTTGGTAGAAATCCACGTGCGCGTTCTGCCAAAAGCACCATTTGCATGCACATCTTGTGGTTTTGCAGAAAACTTCATCCGCGTCTACCAAAAGATGCATGTGCATGCTTAAAACGCGTTTTCGCACAAATGCGTGCGCGGGTGCTAAAAAGAGCAGCATCGGCATGCTTAGCACGTCGTTTGGTAGAAATCCACGTGCGCGTTCTGCCAAAAGCACCATTTGCATGCACATCTTGTGGTTTTGCAGAAAACTTCATCCGCGTCTATCAAAAGATGCATGTGCATGCTTAAAACGCGTTTTCGCACAAATCCGTGCGCGGGTGCTAAAAAGAGCAGCATCGGCATGCTTAGCACGTCGTTTGGTAGAAATCCACGTGCGCGTTCTGCCAGAAGCACCATTTGCATGCACATCTTGTGGTTTTGCAGAAAACTTCATCCGCGTCTACCAAAAGATGCATGTGCATGCTTAAAACGCGTTTTCGCACAAATGCGTGCGCGGGTGCTAAAAAGAGCAGCATCGACACGCTTAGCACGTCGTTTGGTAGAAATCCACGTGCGCGTTCTGCCAAAAGCACCATTTGCATGCATATCTTGTGGTTTTGCAGAAAACTTCATCCGCGTCTACCAAAAGATGCATGTGCATGCTTAAAACGCGTTTTCGCACAAATCCGTGCGCGGGTGCTAAAAAGAGCAGCATCGGCATGCTTAGCACGTCGTCTGGTAGAAATCCACGTGCGCGTTCTGCAAAAAGCACCATTTGCATGCACATTTTGTGGTTTTGCAGAAAACTTCATCCGCGTCTACCAAAAGATGCATGTGCATGCTTAAAACGCGTTTTCGCACAAATGCGTGCGCGGGTGCTAAAAAGAGCAGCATCGGCATGCTTAGCACGTCGTTTGGTAGAAATCCACGTGCGCGTTCTGCCAAAAGCACCATTTGCATGCACATCTTGTGGTTTTGCAGAAAACTTCATCCGCGTCTACCAAAAGATGCATGTGCATGCTTAAAACGCGTTTTCGCACAAATCCGTGCGCGGGTGCTAAAAAGAGCAGCATCGGCATGCTTAGCACGTCGTTTGGTAGAAATCCACGTGCGCGTTCTGCAAAAAGCACCATTTGCATGCACATCTTGTGGTTTTGCAGAAAACTTCATCCGCGTCTACCAAAAGATGCATGTGCATGCTTAAGAGGAAGCTTTAGCTTGGGTGCTCCTATCTAAATACATGTAAAAGGAGAATTCGTTATTCTCGGCAACCACTGCACTAAATTTGACGGGGTTTGCTGCATTTAAAAGAAAAGCTTAAACTCTAGTGACTGTTGGTTTCGAATTTTCGATTTAGGTCGTCAAATTTTTGTAAAAATTTGGCAAAGATCGCAAATTTTCAGAAAATGAAACTATCAAGTTTACAACTCCGTAACTCAGCAAGAAAAAATCATATCGCAATTCTGTAAATTGTACCTGATAGCACATCTAAAGCGGACAAAATTGATATGTTACATATGAACCTCAAAAAATGGAGTAATGTGTAATTACAACTTTTTGCAGAACCTTCGTAAGCAACGTAACAAACTCACGTAAGATGTAAACTCACATATCAAATTTGTGCGCTTTGAATGGTCTAATGGATGCCGTTTACAGAATCGCGATATCTGTTCTTGATGCAGAGCTATTAGCTTGTAAACTTCGTGCTTCTATTTTTTTCATAAGTCTGAATTTTTGAAAATCCTTTTAACAAAATTCAAGCCCTAAATCAAAATTCCGCTTCCAACAGTCACTAGAATTTAACTTTCTCTCTCAAATGCAACAAATTTCATTAAAATAGGTCGAGAGGTTATCTCAGAAAAACGCTTTTGCGTTTTTACATGTATTTGAATAGGCCGCGTTGGAGTTGAGCCCGAGCTAAAGCTTCCTCTTAAAACGCGTTTTCGCACAAATGCGTGCGCGGGTGCTAAAAAGAGCAGCATCGGCATGCTTAGCACGTCGTTTGGTAGAAATCCACGTGCGCGTTCTGCCAAAAGCACCATTTGCATGCACATCTTGTGGTTTTGCAGAAAACTTCATCCGCGTCTACCAAAAGTTTCATGTGCATGCTTAAAACGCGTTTTCGCACAAATGCGTGCGCGGGTGCTAAAAAGAGCAGCATCGGCATGCTTAGCACGTCGTTTGGTAGAAATCCACGTGCGCGTTCTGCCAAAAGCACCAGTTGCATGCACATCTTGTGGTTTTGCAGAAAACTTCATCCGCGTCTACCAAAAGATGCATGTGCATGCTTAAAACGCGTTTTCGCACAAATGCGTGCGCGGGTGCTAAAAAGAGCAGCATCGGCATGCTTAGCACGTCGTTTGGTAGAAATCCACGTGCGCGTTCTGCCAAAAGCACCATTTGCATGCACATCTTGTGGTTTTGCAGAAAACTTCATCCGCGTCTACCAAAAGATGCATGTGCATGCTTAAAATGCGTTTTCGCACAAATCCGTGCGCGGGTGCTAAAAAGAGCAGCATCGGCATGCTTAGCACGTCGTTTGGTAGAAATCCACGTGCGCGTTCTGCCAAATGCACCATTTGCATGCACATCTTGTGGTTTTGCAGAAAACTTTATCCGCGCCTACCAAAAGATGCATGTGCATGCTTAAAACGCGTTTTCGCACAAATCCGTGCGCGGGTGCTAAAAAGAGCAGCATCGGCATGCTTAGCACGTCGTTTGGTAGAAATCCACGTGCGCGTTCTGCAAAAAGCACCATTTGCATGCACATCTTGTGGTTTTGCAGAAAACTTCATCCGCGTCTACCAAAAGATGCATGTGCATGCTTAAGAGGAAGCTTTAGCTTGGGTGCTCCTATCTAAATACATGTAAAAGGAGAATTCGTTATTCTCGGCAACCACTGCACTAAATTTGACGGGGTTTGCTGCATTTAAAAGAAAAGCTTAAACTCTAGTGACTGTTGGTTTCGAATTTTCGATTTAGGTCGTCAAATTTTTGTAAAAATTTGGCAAAGATCGCAAATTTTCAGAAAATGAAACTATCAAGTTTACAACTCCGTAACTCAGCAAGAAAAAATCATATCGCAATTCTGTAAATTGTACCTGATAGCACATCTAAAGCGGACAAAATTGATATGTTACATATGAACCTCAAAAAATGGAGTAATGTGTAATTACAACTTTTTGCAGAACCTTCGTAAGCAACGTAACAAACTCACGTAAGATGTAAACTCACATATCAAATTTGTGCGCTTTGAATGGTCTAATGGATGCCGTTTACAGAATCGCGATATCTGTTCTTGATGCAGAGCTATTAGCTTGTAAACTTCGTGCTTCTATTTTTTTCATAAGTCTGAATTTTTGAAAATCCTTTTAACAAAATTCAAGCCCTAAATCAAAATTCCGCTTCCAACAGTCACTAGAATTTAACTTTCTCTCTCAAATGCAACAAATTTCATTAAAATAGGTCGAGAGGTTATCTCAGAAAAACGCTTTTGCGTTTTTACATGTATTTGAATAGGCCGCGTTGGAGTTGAGCCCGAGCTAAAGCTTCCTCTTAAAACGCGTTTTCGCACAAATGCGTGCGCGGGTGCTAAAAAGAGCAGCATCGGCATGCTTAGCACGTCGTTTGGTAGAAATCCACGTGCGCGTTCTGCCAAAAGCACCATTTGCATGCACATCTTGTGGTTTTGCAGAAAACTTCATCCGCGTCTACCAAAAGTTTCATGTGCATGCTTAAAACGCGTTTTCGCACAAATGCGTGCGCGGGTGCTAAAAAGAGCAGCATCGGCATGCTTAGCACGTCGTTTGGTAGAAATCCACGTGCGCGTTCTGCCAAAAGCACCAGTTGCATGCACATCTTGTGGTTTTGCAGAAAACTTCATCCGCGTCTACCAAAAGATGCATGTGCATGCTTAAAACGCGTTTTCGCACAAATGCGTGCGCGGGTGCTAAAAAGAGCAGCATCGGCATGCTTAGCACGTCGTTTGGTAGAAATCCACGTGCGCGTTCTGCCAAAAGCACCATTTGCATGCACATCTTGTGGTTTTGCAGAAAACTTCATCCGCGTCTACCAAAAGATGCATGTGCATGCTTAAAATGCGTTTTCGCACAAATCCGTGCGCGGGTGCTAAAAAGAGCAGCATCGGCATGCTTAGCACGTCGTTTGGTAGAAATCCACGTGCGCGTTCTGCCAAATGCACCATTTGCATGCACATCTTGTGGTTTTGCAGAAAACTTTATCCGCGCCTACCAAAAGATGCATGTGCATGCTTAAAACGCGTTTTCGCACAAATCCGTGCGCGGGTGCTAAAAAGAGCAGCATCGGCATGCTTAGCACGTCGTTTGGTAGAAATCCACGTGCGCGTTCTGCCAAAAGCACCATTTGCATGCACATCTTGTGGTTTTGCAGAAAACTTCATCCGCGTCTACCAAAAGATGCATGTGCATGCTAAAAACGCGTTTTCGCACAAATCCGTGCGCGGGTGCTAAAAAGAGCAGCATCGGCATGCTTAGCACGTCGTTTGGTAGAAATCCACGTGCGCGTTCTGCCAAAAGCACCATTTGCATGCACATCTTGTGGTTTTGCAGAAAACTTCATCCGCGTCTACCAAAAGATGCATGTGCATGCTTAAAACGCGTTTTCGCACAAATCCGTGCGCGGGTGCTAAAAAGAGCAGCATCGGCATGCTTAGCACGTCGTTTGGTAGAAATCCACGTGCGCGTTCTGCCAAAAGCACCATTTGCATGCACATCTTGTGGTTTTGCAGAAAACTTCATCCGGGTCTACCAAAAGATGCATGTCCACGCTTAAAACGCGTTTTCGCACAAATCCGTGCGCGGGTGCTAAAAAGAGCAGCATCGGCATGCTTAGCACGTCGTTTGGTAGAAATCCACGTGCGCGTTTTGCCAAAAGCACCATTTGCATGCACATCTTCTGGTTTTGCAGAAAACTTTATCCGCGTCTACCAAAAGATGCATGTGCATGCTTAAAACGCGTTTTCGCACAAATCCGTGCGCGGGTGCTAAAAAGAGCAGCATCGGCATGCTTAGCACGTCGTTTGGTAGAAATCCACGTGCGCGTTCTGCCAAAAGCACCATTTGCATGCACATCTTGTGGTTTTGCAGAAAACTTCATCCGCGTCTACCAAAAGATGCATGTGCATGCTTAAAACGCGTTTTCGCACAAATCCGTGCGCGGGTGCTAAAAAGAGCAGCATCGGCATGCTTAGCACGTCGTTTGGTAGAAATCCACGTGCGCGTTCTGCCAAAAGCACCATTTGCATGCACATCTTGTGGTTTTGCAGAAAACTTCATCCGCGTCTACCAAAAGATGCATGTGCATGCTTAAAACGCGTTTTCGCACAAATCCGTGCGCGGGTGCTAAAAAGAGCAGCATCGGCATGCTTAGCACGTCGTTTGGTAGAAATCCACGTGCGCGTTCTGCCAAAAGCACCATTTGCATGCACATCTTGTGGTTTTGCAGAAAACTTCATCCGCGTCTACCAAAAGATGCATGTGCATGCTTAAAACGCGTTTTCGCACAAATGCGCGCGCGGGTGCTAAAAAGAGCAGCATCGGCATGCTTAGCACGTCGTTTGGTAGAAATCCACGTGCGCGTTCTGCAAAAAGCACCATTTGCATGCACATCTTGTGGTTTTGCAGAAAACTTCATCCGCATCTACCAAAAGATGCATGTGCATGCTTAAAACGCGTTTTCGCACAAATGCGTGCGCGGGTGCTAAAAAGAGCAGCATCGGCATGCTTAGCACGTCGTTTGGTAGAAATCCACGTGCGCGTTCTGCCAAAAGCACCATTTGCATGCACATCTTGTGGTTTTGCAGAAAACTTCATCCGCGTCTACCAAAAGATGCATGTGCATGCTTAAAACGCGTTTTCGCACAAATCCGTGCGCGGGTGCTAAAAAGAGCAGCATCGGCATGCTTAGCACGTCGTTTGGTAGAAATCCACGTGCGCGTTCTGCCAAAAGCACCATTTGCATGCACATCTTGTGGTTTTGCAGAAAACTTCATCCGCGTCTACCAAAAGATGCATGTGCATGCTTAAAACGCGTTTTCGCACAAATCCGTGCGCGGGTGCTAAAAAGAGCAGCATCGGCATGCTTAGCACGTCGTTTGGTAGAAATCCACGTGCGCGTTCTGCCAAAAGCACCATTTGCATGCACATCTTGTGGTTTTGCAGAAAACTTCATCCGCGTCTACCAAAAGATGCATGTGCATGCTTAAAACGCGTTTTCGCACAAATCCGTGCGCGGGTGCTAAAAAGAGCAGCATCGGCATGCTTAGCACGTCGTTTGGTAGAAATCCACGTGCGCGTTCTGCCAAAAGCACCATTTGCATGCACATCTTGTGGTTTTGCAGAAAACTTCATCCGCGTCTACCAAAAGATGCATGTGCATGCTTAAAACGCGTTTTCGCTCAAATGCGTGTGCGGGTGCTAAAAGGAGCAGCATCGGCATGCTTAGCACGTCGTTTGGTAGAAATCCACGTGCGCGTTCTGCCAAAAGCACCATTTGCATGCACATCTTGTGGTTTTGCAGAAAACTTCATCCGCGTCTACCAAAAGGTGCATGTGCATGCTTAAAACGCGTTTTCGCACAAATCCGTGCGCGGGTGCTAAAAAGAGCAGCATCGGCATGCTTAGCACATCGTTTGGTAGAAATCCATGTGCGCGTTCTGCAAAAAGCACCATTTGCATGCAAATCTCGTGGTTTTGCAGAAAACTTCATCCGCGTCTACCTAAAGATGCATGTGCATGCTTAAAACGCGTTTTCGCACAAATCCGTGCGCGGGTGCTAAAAAGAGCAGCATCGGCATGCTTAGCGCGTCGTTTGGTAGAAATCCACGTGCGCGTTCTGCCAAAAGCACCATTTGCATGCACATCTTGTGGTTTTGCAGAAAACTTCATCCGCGTCTACCAAAAGATGCATGTGCATGCTTAAAACGCGTTTTCGCACAAATCCGTGCGCGGGTGCTAAAAAGAGCAGCATCGGCATGCTTAGCACGTCGTTTGGTAGAAATCCACGTGCGCGTTCTGCAAAAAGCACCATTTGCATGCACATCTTGTGGTTTTGCAGAAAACTTCATCCGCGTCTACCAAAAGACGCATGTGCATGCTTAAAACGCGTTTTCGCACAAATGCGTGCGCGGGTGCTAAAAAGAGCAGCATCGGCATGCTTAGCACGTCGTTTGGTAGAAATCCACGTGCGCGTTCTGCAAAAAGCACCATTTGCATGCACATCTTGTGGTTTTGCAGAAAACTTCATCCGCGTCTACCAAAAGATGCATGTGCATGCTTAAAACGCGTTTTCGCTCAAATGCGTGTGCGGGTGCTAAAAGGAGCAGCATCGGCATGCTTAGCACGTCGTTTGGTAGAAATCCACGTGCGCGTTCTGCCAAAAGCACCATTTGCATGCACATCTTGTGGTTTTGCAGAAAACTTCATCCGCGTCTACCAAAAGATGCATGTGCATGCTTAAAACGCGTTTTCGCACAAATCCGTGCGCGGGTGCTAAAAAGAGCAGCATCGGCATGCTTAGCACGTCGTTTGGTAGAAATCCACGTGCGCGTTCTGCCAAAAGCACCATTTGCATGCACATCTTGTGGTTTTGCAGAAAACTTCATCCGCGTCTACCAAAAGATGCATGTGCATGCTTAAAACGCGTTTTCGCACAAATGCGTGCGCGGGTGCTAAAAAGAGCAGCATCGGCATGCTTAGCACGTCGTTTGGTAGAAATCCCCGTGCGCGTTCTGCCAAAAGCACCATTTGCCTGCACATCTTGTGGTTTTGCAGAAAACTTCATCCGCGTCTACCTAAAGATGCATGTGCATGCTTAAAACGCGTTTTCGCACAAATCCGTGCGCGGGTGCTAAATAGAGCAGCATCGGCATGCTTAGCACGTCGTTTGGTAGAAATCCACGTGCGCGTTCTGCCAAAAGCACCATTTGCATGCACATCTTGTGGTTTTGCAGAAAACTTCATCCGCGTCTACCAAAAGATGCATGTGCATGCTTAAAACGCGTTTTCGCACAAATCCGTGCGCGGGTGCTAAAAAGAGCAGCATCGGCATGCTTAGCACGTCGTTTGGTAGAAATCCACGTGCGCGTTCTGCAAAAAGCACCATTTGCATGCACATCTTGTGGTTTTGCAGAAAACTTCATCCGCGTCTACCAAAAGATGCATGTGCATGCTTAAAACGCGTTTTCGCACAAATGCGTGCGCGGGTGCTAAAAAGAGCAGCATCGGCATGCTTAGCACGTCGTTTGGTAGAAATCCACGTGCGCGTTCTGCAAAAAGCACCATTTGCATGCACATCTTGTGGTTTTGCAGAAAACTTCATCCGCGTCTACCAAAAGATGCATGTGCATGCTTAAAACGCGTTTTCGCACAAATGCGTGCGCGGGTGCTAAAAAGAGCAGCATCGGCATGCTTAGCACGTCGTTTGGTAGAAATCCACGTGCGCGTTCTGCCAAAAGCACCATTTGCATGCACATCTTGTGGTTTTGCAGAAAACTTCATCCGCGTCTACCAAAAGGTGAATGTGCATGCTTAAAACGCGTTTTCGCACAAATCCGTGCGCGGGTGCTAAAAAGAGCAGCATCGGCATGCTTAGCACGTCGTTTGGTAGAAATCCACGTGCGCGTTCTGCAAAAAGCACCATTTGCATGCAAATCTCGTGGTTTTGCAGAAAACTTCATCCGCGTCTACCTAAAGATGCATGTGCATGCTTAAAACGCGTTTTCGCACAAATCCGTGCGCGGGTGCTAAAAAGAGCAGCATCGGCATGCTTAGCGCGTCGTTTGGTAGAAATCCACGTGCGCGTTCTGCCAAAAGCACCATTTGCATGCACATCTTGTGGTTTTGCAGAAAACTTCATCCGCGTCTACCAAAAGATGCATGTGCATGCTTAAAACGCGTTTTCGCACAAATCCGTGCGCGGGTGCTAAAAAGAGCAGCATCGGCATGCTTAGCACGTCGTTTGGTAGAAATCCACGTGCGCGTTCTGCAAAAAGCACCATTTGCATGCACATCTTGTGGTTTTGCAGAAAACTTCATCCGCGTCTACCAAAAGATGCATGTGCATGCTTAAAACGCGTTTTCGCACAAATCCGTGCGCGGGTGCTAAAAAGAGCAGCATCGGCATGCTTAGCACGTCGTTTGGTAGAAATCCACGTGCGCGTTCTGCAAAAAGCACCATTTGCATGCACATCTTGTGGTTTTGCAGAAAACTTCATCCGCGTCTACCAAAAGATGCATGTGCATGCTTAAAACGCGTTTTCGCACAAATGCGTGCGCGGGTGCTAAAAAGAGCAGCATCGGCATGCTTAGCACGTCGTTTGGTAGAAATCCACGTGCGCGTTCTGCAAAAAGCACCATTTGCATGCACATCTTGTGGTTTTGCAGAAAACTTCATCCGCGTCTACCAAAAGATGCATGTGCATGCTTAAAACGCGTTTTCGCACAAATGCGTGCGCGGGTGCTAAAAAGAGCAGCATCGGCATGCTTAGCACGTCGTTTGGTAGAAATCCACGTGCGCGTTCTGCCAAAAGCACCATTTGCATGCACATCTTGTGGTTTTGCAGAAAACTTCATCCGCGTCTACCAAAAGACGCATGTGCATGCTTAAAACGCGTTTTCGCACAAATGCGTGCGCGGGTGCTAAAAAGAGCAGCATCGGCATGCTTAGCACGTCGTTTGGTAGAAATCCACGTGCGCGTTCTGCAAAAAGCACCATTTGCATGCACATCTTGTGGTTTTGCAGAAAACTTCATCCGCGTCTACCAAAAGATGCATGTGCATGCTTAAAACGCGTTTTCGCTCAAATGCGTGTGCGGGTGCTAAAAGGAGCAGCATCGGCATGCTTAGCACGTCGTTTGGTAGAAATCCACGTGCGCGTTCTGCCAAAAGCACCATTTGCATGCACATCTTGTGGTTTTGCAGAAAACTTCATCCGCGTCTACCAAAAGATGCATGTGCATGCTTAAAACGCGTTTTCGCACAAATCCGTGCGCGGGTGCTAAAAAGAGCAGCATCGGCATGCTTAGCACGTCGTTTGGTAGAAATCCACGTGCGCGTTCTGCCAAAAGCACCATTTGCATGCACATCTTGTGGTTTTGCAGAAAACTTCATCCGCGTCTACCAAAAGATGCATGTGCATGCTTAAAACGCGTTTTCGCACAAATGCGTGCGCGGGTGCTAAAAAGAGCAGCATCGGCATGCTTAGCACGTCGTTTGGTAGAAATCCCCGTGCGCGTTCTGCCAAAAGCACCATTTGCCTGCACATCTTGTGGTTTTGCAGAAAACTTCATCCGCGTCTACCTAAAGATGCATGTGCATGCTTAAAACGCGTTTTCGCACAAATCCGTGCGCGGGTGCTAAAAAGAGCAGCATCGGCATGCTTAGCACGTCGTTTGGTAGAAATCCACGTGCGCGTTCTGCAAAAAGCACCATTTGCATGCACATCTTGTGGTTTTGCAGAAAACTTCATCCGCGTCTACCAAAAGATGCATGTGCATGCTTAAAACGCGTTTTCGCACAAATGCGTGCGCGGGTGCTAAAAAGAGCAGCATCGGCATGCTTAGCACGTCGTTTGGTAGAAATCCACGTGCGCGTTCTGCCAAAAGCACCATTTGCATGCACATCTTGTGGTTTTGCAGAAAACTTCATCCGCGTCTACCAAAAGGTGAATGTGCATGCTTAAAACGCGTTTTCGCACAAATCCGTGCGCGGGTGCTAAAAAGAGCAGCATCGGCATGCTTAGCACGTCGTTTGGTAGAAATCCACGTGCGCGTTCTGCAAAAAGCACCATTTGCATGCAAATCTCGTGGTTTTGCAGAAAACTTCATCCGCGTCTACCTAAAGATGCATGTGCATGCTTAAAACGCGTTTTCGCACAAATCCGTGCGCGGGTGCTAAAAAGAGCAGCATCGGCATGCTTAGCGCGTCGTTTGGTAGAAATCCACGTGCGCGTTCTGCCAAAAGCACCATTTGCATGCACATCTTGTGGTTTTGCAGAAAACTTCATCCGCGTCTACCAAAAGATGCATGTGCATGCTTAAAACGCGTTTTCGCACAAATCCGTGCGCGGGTGCTAAAAAGAGCAGCATCGGCATGCTTAGCACGTCGTTTGGTAGAAATCCACGTGCGCGTTCTGCAAAAAGCACCATTTGCATGCACATCTTGTGGTTTTGCAGAAAACTTCATCCGCGTCTACCAAAAGACGCATGTGCATGCTTAAAACGCGTTTTCGCACAAATGCGTGCGCGGGTGCTAAAAAGAGCAGCATCGGCATGCTTAGCACGTCGTTTGGTAGAAATCCACGTGCGCGTTCTGCAAAAAGCACCATTTGCATGCACATCTTGTGGTTTTGCAGAAAACTTCATCCGCGTCTACCAAAAGATGCATGTGCATGCTTAAAACGCGTTTTCGCTCAAATGCGTGTGCGGGTGCTAAAAGGAGCAGCATCGGCATGCTTAGCACGTCGTTTGGTAGAAATCCACGTGCGCGTTCTGCCAAAAGCACCATTTGCATGCACATCTTGTGGTTTTGCAGAAAACTTCATCCGCGTCTACCAAAAGATGCATGTGCATGCTTAAAACGCGTTTTCGCACAAATGCGTGCGCGGGTGCTAAAAAGAGCAGCATCGGCATGCTTAGCACGTCGTTTGGTAGAAATCCACGTGCGCGTTCTGCAAAAAGCACCATTTGCATGCACATCTTGTGGTTTTGCAGAAAACTTCATCCGCGTCTACCAAAAGATGCATGTGCATGCTTAAAACGCGTTTTCGCTCAAATGCGTGTGCGGGTGCTAAAAGGAGCAGCATCGGCATGCTTAGCACGTCGTTTGGTAGAAATCCACGTGCGCGTTCTGCCAAAAGCACCATTTGCATGCACATCTTGTGGTTTTGCAGAAAACTTCATCCGCGTCTACCAAAAGATGCATGTGCATGCTTAAAACGCGTTTTCGCACAAATCCGTGCGCGGGTGCTAAAAAGAGCAGCATCGGCATGCTTAGCACGTCGTTTGGTAGAAATCCACGTGCGCGTTTCTGCCAAAAGCACCATTTGCATGCACATCTTGTGGTTTTGCAGAAAACTTCATCCGCGTCTACAAAAAGATGCATGTGCATGCTTAAAACGCGTTTTCGCACAAATGCGTGCGCGGGTGCTAAAAAGAGCAGCATCGGCATGCTTAGCACGTCGTTTGGTAGAAATCCCCGTGCGCGTTCTGCCAAAAGCACCATTTGCATGCACATCTTGTGGTTTTGCAGAAAACTTCATCCGCGTCTACCTAAAGATGCATGTGCATGCTTAAAACGCGTTTTCGCACAAATCCGTGCGCGGGTGCTAAAAAGAGCAGCATCGGCATGCTTAGCACGTCGTTTGGTAGAAATCCACGTGCGCGTTCTGCCAAAAGCACCATTTGCATGCACATCTTGTGGTTTTGCAGAAAACTTCATCCGCGTCTACCAAAAGATGCATGTGCATGCTTAAAACGCGTTTTCGCACAAATCCATGCGCGGGTGCTAAAAAGAGCAGCATCGGCATGCTTAGCACGTCGTTTGGTAGAAATCCACGTGCGCGTTCTGCAAAAAGCACCATTTGCATGCACATCTTGTGGTTTTGCAGAAAACTTCATCCGCGTCTACCAAAAGATGCATGTGCATGCTTTAAAACGCGTTTTCGCACAAATGCGTGCGCGGGTGCTAAAAAGAGCAGCATCGGCATGCTTAGCACGTCGTTTGGTAGAAATCCACGTGCGCGTTCTGCAAAAAGCACCATTTGCATGCACATCTTGTGGTTTTGCAGAAAGCTTCATCCGCGTCTACCAAAAGATGCATGTGCATGCTTAAAACGCGTTTTCGCACAAATGCGTGCGCGGGTGCTAAAAAGAGCAGCATCGGCATGCTTAGCACGTCGTTTGGTAGAAATCCACGTGCGCGTTCTGCCAAAAGCACCATTTGCATGCACATCTTGTGGTTTTGCAGAAAACTTCATCCGCGTCTACCAAAAGATGCATGTGCATGCTTAAAACGCGTTTTCGCTCAAATGCGTGTGCGGGTGCTAAAAGGAGCAGCATCGGCATGCTTAGCACGTCGTTTGGTAGAAATCCACGTGCGCGTTCTGTCAAAAGCACCATTTGCATGCACATCTTGTGGTTTTGCAGAAAACTTCATCCGCGTCTACCAAAAGGTGCATGTGCATGCTTAAAACGCGTTTTTCGCACAAATCCGTGCGCGGGTGCTAAAAAGAGCAGCATCGGCATGCTTAGCACGTCGTTTGGTAGAAATCCACGTGCGCGTTCTGCAAAAAGCACCATTTGCATGCACATCTTGTGGTTTTGCAGAAAACTTCATCCGCGTCTACCAAAAGATGCATGTGCATGCTTAAAACGCGTTTTCGCTCAAATGCGTGTGCGGGTGCTAAAAGGAGCAGCATCGGCATGCTTAGCACGTCGTTTGGTAGAAATCCACGTGCGCGTTCTGCCAAAAGCACCATTTGCATGCACATCTTGTGGTTTTGCAGAAAACTTCATCCGCGTCTACCAAAAGATGCATGTGCATGCTTAAAACGCGTTTTCGCACAAATGCGTGCGCGGGTGCTAAAAAGAGCAGCATCGGCATGCTTAGCACGTCGTTTGGTAGAAATCCACGTGCGCGTTCTGCAAAAGCACCATTTGCATGCACATCTTGTGGTTTTGCAGAAAACTTCATCCGCGTCTACCAAAAGATGCATGTGCATGCTTAAACGCGTTTTCGCTCAAATGCGTGTGCGGGTGCTAAAAGGAGCAGCATCGGCATGCTTAGCACGTCGTTTGGTAGAAATCCACGTGCGCGTTCTGCCAAAAGCACCATTTGCATGCACATCTTGTGGTTTTGCAGAAAACTTCATCCGCGTCTACCAAAAGATGCATGTGCATGCTTAAAACGCGTTTTCGCACAAATCCGTGCGCGGGTGCTAAAAAGAGCAGCATCGGCATGCTTAGCACGTCGTTTGGTAGAAATCCACGTGCGCGTTCTGCCAAAAGCACCATTTGCATGCACATCTTGTGGTTTTGCAGAAAACTTCATCCGCGTCTACCAAAAGATGCATGTGCATGCTTAAAACGCGTTTTCGCACAAATGCGTGCGCGGGTGCTAAAAAGAGCAGCATCGGCATGCTTAGCACGTCGTTTGGTAGAAATCCCCGTGCGCGTTCTGCCAAAAGCACCATTTGCATGCACATCTTGTGGTTTTGCAGAAAACTTCATCCGCGTCTACCTAAAGATGCATGTGCATGCTTAAAACGCGTTTTCGCACAAATGCGTGCGCGGGTGCTAAAAAGAGCAGCATCGGCATGCTTAGCACGTCGTTTGGTAGAAATCCACGTGCGCGTTCTGCCAAAAGCACCATTTGCATGCACATCTTGTGGTTTTGCAGAAAACTTCATCCGCGTCTACCAAAAGATGCATGTGCATGCTTAAAACGCGTTTTCGCACAAATCCGTGCGCGGGTGCTAAAAAGAGCAGCATCGGCATGCTTAGCACGTCGTTTGGTAGAAATCCACGTGCGCGTTCTGCAAAAAGCACCATTTGCATGCACATCTTGTGGTTTTGCAGAAAACTTCATCCGCGTCTACCAAAAGATGCATGTGCATGCTTAAAACGCGTTTTCGCATAAATCCGTGCGCGGGTGCTAAAAAGAGCAGCATCGGCATGCTTAGCACGTCGTCTGGTAGAAATCCACGTGCGCGTTCTGCAAAAAGCACCATTTGCATGCACATCTTGTGGTTTTGCAGAAAACTTCATCCGCGTCTACCAAAAGATGCATGTGCATGCTTAAAACGCGTTTTCGCACAAATGCGTGCGCGGGTGCTAAAAAGAGCAGCATCGGCATGCTTAGCACGTCGTTTGGTAGAAATCCACGTGCGCGTTCTGCCAAAAGCACCATTTGCATGCACATCTTGTGGTTTTGCAGAAAACTTCATCCGCGTCTACCAAAAGATGCATGTGCATGCTTAAAACGCGTTTTCGCACAAATCCGTGCGCGGGTGCTAAAAAGAGCAGCATCGGCATGCTTAGCACGTCGTTTGGTAGAAATCCACGTGCGCGTTCTGCCAAAAGCACCATTTGCATGCACATCTTGTGGTTTTGCAGAAAACTTCATCCGCGTCTACCAAAAGATGCATGTGCATGCTTAAAACGCGTTTTCGCACAAATCCGTGCGCGGGTGCTAAAAAGAGCAGCATCGGCATGCTTAGCACGTCGTTTGGTAGAAATCCACGTGCGCGTTCTGCAAAAAGCACCATTTGCATGCACATCTTGTGGTTTTGCAGAAAACTTCATCCGCGTCTACCAAAAGATGCATGTGCATGCTTAAAACGCGTTTTCGCACAAATGCGTGCGCGGGTGCTAAAAAGAGCAGCATCGGCATGCTTAGCACGTCGTTTGGTAGAAATCCACGTGGCGCGTTCTGCAAAAAGCACCATTTGCATGCACATCTTGTGGTTTTGCAGAAAACTTCATCCGCGTCTACCAAAAGATGCATGTGCATGCTTAAAACGCGTTTTCGCACAAATGCGTGCGCGGGTGCTAAAAAGAGCAGCATCGGCATGCTTAGCACGTCGTTTGGTAGAAATCCACGTGCGCGTTCTGCCAAAAGCACCATTTGCATGCACATCTTGTGGTTTTGCGAAAACTTCATCCGCGTCTACCAAAAGGTGAATGTGCATGCTTAAAACGCGTTTTCGCACAAATCCGTGCGCGGGTGCTAAAAAGAGCAGCATCGGCATGCTTAGCACGTCGTTTGGTAGAAATCCACGTGCGCGTTCTGCAAAAAGCACCATTTGCATGCAAATCTCGTGGTTTTGCAGAAAACTTCATCCGCGTCTACCTAAAGATGCATGTGCATGCTTAAAACGCGTTTTCGCACAAATCCGTGCGCGGGTGCTAAAAAGAGCAGCATCGGCATGCTTAGCGCGTCGTTTGGAAGAAATCCACGTGCGCGTTCTGCCAAAAGCACCATTTGCATGCACATCTTGTGGTTTTGCAGAAAACTTCATCCGCGTCTACCAAAAGATGCATGTGCATGCTTAAAACGCGTTTTCGCACAAATCCGTGCGCGGGTGCTAAAAAGAGCAGCATCGGCATGCTTAGCACGTCGTTTGGTAGAAATCCACGTGCGCGTTCTGCAAAAAGCACCATTTGCATGCACATCTTGTGGTTTTGCAGAAAACTTCATCCGCGTCTACCAAAAGACGCATGTGCATGCTTAAAACGCGTTTTCGCACAAATGCGTGCGCGGGTGCTAAAAAGAGCAGCATCGGCATGCTTAGCACGTCGTTTGGTAGAAATCCACGTGCGCGTTCTGCAAAAAGCACCATTTGCATGCACATCTTGTGGTTTTGCAGAAAACTTCATCCGCGTCTACCAAAAGATGCATGTGCATGCTTAAAACGCGTTTTCGCTCAAATGCGTGTGCGGGTGCTAAAAGGAGCAGCATCGGCATGCTTAGCACGTCGTTTGGTAGAAATCCACGTGCGCGTTCTGCCAAAAGCACCATTTGCATGCACATCTTGTGGTTTTGCAGAAAACTTCATCCGCGTCTACCAAAAGATGCATGTGCATGCTTAAAACGCGTTTTCGCACAAATGCGTGCGCGGGTGCTAAAAAGAGCAGCATCGGCATGCTTAGCACGTCGTTTGGTAGAAATCCACGTGCGCGTTCTGCAAAAAGCACCATTTGCATGCACATCTTGTGGTTTTGCAGAAAACTTCATCCGCGTCTACCAAAAGATGCATGTGCATGCTTAAAACGCGTTTTCGCTCAAATGCGTGTGCGGGTGCTAAAAGGAGCAGCATCGGCATGCTTAGCACGTCGTTTGGTAGAAATCCACGTGCGCGTTCTGCCAAAAGCACCATTTGCATGCACATCTTGTGGTTTTGCCGAAAACTTCATCCGCGTCTACCAAAAGATGCATGTGCATGCTTAAAACGCGTTTTCGCACAAATCCGTGCGCGGGTGCTAAAAGAGCAGCATCGGCATGCTTAGCACGTCGTTTGGTAGAAATCCACGTGCGCGTTCTGCCAAAAGCACCATTTGCATGCACATCTTGTGGTTTTGCAGAAAACTTCATCCGCGTCTACCAAAAGATGCATGTGCATGCTTAAAACGCGTTTTCGCACAAATGCGTGCGCGGGTGCTAAAAAGAGCAGCATCGGCATGCTTAGCACGTCGTTTGGTAGAAATCCCCGTGCGCGTTCTGCCAAAAGCACCATTTGCATGCACATCTTGTGGTTTTGCAGAAAACTTCATCCGCGTCTACCTAAAGATGCATGTGCATGCTTAAAACGCGTTTTCGCACAAATCCGTGCGCGGGTGCTAAAAAGAGCAGCATCGGCATGCTTAGCACGTCGTTTGGTAGAAATCCACGTGCGCGTTCTGCCAAAAGCACCATTTGCATGCACATCTTGTGGTTTTGCAGAAAACTTCATCCGCGTCTACAAAAAGATGCATGTGCATGCTTAAAACGCGTTTTCGCACAAATCCGTGCGCGGGTGCTAAAAAGAGCAGCATCGGCATGCTTAGCACGTCGTTTGGTAGAAATCCACGTGCGCGTTCTGCAAAAAGCACCATTTGCATGCACATCTTGTGGTTTTGCAGAAAACTTCATCCGCGTCTACCAAAAGATGCATGTGCATGCTTAAAACGCGTTTTCGCACAAATGCGTGCGCGGGTGCTAAAAAGAGCAGCATCGGCATGCTTTGCACGTCGTTTGGTAGAAATCCACGTGCGCGTTCTGCAAAAAGCACCATTTGCATGCACATCTTGTGGTTTTGCAGAAAACTTCATCCGCGTCTACCAAAAGATGCATGTGCATGCTTAAAACGCGTTTTCGCACAAATGCGTGCGCGGGTGCTAAAAAGAGCAGCATCGGCATGCTTAGCACGTCGTTTGGTAGAAATCCACGTGCGCGTTCTGCCAAAAGCACCATTTGCATGCACATCTTGTGGTTTTGCAGAAAACTTCATCCGCGTCTACCAAAGATGCATGTGCATGCTTAAAACGCGTTTTCGCTCAAATGCGTGTGCGGGTGCTAAAAGGAGCAGCATCGGCATGCTTAGCACGTCGTTTGGTAGAAATCCACGTGCGCGTTCTGCCAAAAGCACCATTTGCATGCACATCTTGTGGTTTTGCAGAAAACTTCATCCGCGTCTACCAAAAGGTGCATGTGCATGCTTAAAACGCGTTTTCGCACAAATCCGTGCGCGGGTGCTAAAAAGAGCAGCATCGGCATGCTTAGCACGTCGTTTGGTAGAAATCCACGTGCGCGTTCTGCAAAAAGCACCATTTGCATGCACATCTTGTGGTTTTGCAGAAAACTTCATCCGCGTCTACCAAAAGATGCATGTGCATGCTTAAAACGCGTTTTCGCTCAAATGCGTGTGCGGGTGCTAAAAGGAGCAGCATCGGCATGCTTAGCACGTCGTTTGGTAGAAATCCACGTGCGCGTTCTGCCAAAGCACCATTTGCATGCACATCTTGTGGTTTTGCAGAAAACTTCATCCGCGTCTACCAAAAGATGCATGTGCATGCTTAAAACGCGTTTTCGCACAAATGCGTGCGCGGGTGCTAAAAAGAGCAGCATCGGCATGCTTAGCACGTCGTTTGGTAGAAATCCACGTGCGCGTTCTGCAAAAAGCACCATTTGCATGCACATCTTGTGGTTTTGCAGAAAACTTCATCCGCGTCTACCAAAGATGCATGTGCATGCTTAAAACGCGTTTTCGCTCAAATGCGTGTGCGGGTGCTAAAAGGAGCAGCATCGGCATGCTTAGCACGTCGTTTGGTAGAAATCCACGTGCGCGTTCTGCCAAAAGCACCATTTGCATGCACATCTTGTGGTTTTGCAGAAAACTTCATCCGCGTCTACCAAAAGATGCATGTGCATGCTTAAAACGCGTTTTCGCACAAATCCGTGCGCGGGTGCTAAAAAGAGCAGCATCGGCATGCTTAGCACGTCGTTTGGTAGAAATCCACGTGCGCGTTCTGCCAAAAGCACCATTTGCATGCACATCTTGTGGTTTTGCAGAAAACTTCATCCGCGTCTACCAAAAGATGCATGTGCATGCTTAAAACGCGTTTTCGCACAAATGCGTGCGCGGGTGCTAAAAAGAGCAGCATCGGCATGCTTAGCACGTCGTTTGGTAGAAATCCCCGTGCGCGTTCTGCCAAAAGCACCATTTGCATGCACATCTTGTGGTTTTGTAGAAAACTTCATCCGCGTCTACCTAAAGATGCATGTGCATGCTTAAAACGCGTTTTCGCACAAATCCGTGCGCGGGTGCTAAAAAGAGCAGCATCGGCATGCTTAGCACGTCGTTTGGTAGAAATCCACGTGCGCGTTCTGCCAAAAGCACCATTTGCATGCACATCTTGTGGTTTTGCAGAAAACTTCATCCGCGTCTACCAAAAGATGCATGTGCATGCTTAAAACGCGTTTTCGCACAAATCCGTGCGCGGGTGCTAAAAAGAGCAGCATCGGCATGCTTAGCACGTCGTCTGGTAGAAATCCACGTGCGCGTTCTGCAAAAAGCACCATTTGCATGCACATCTTGTGGTTTTGCAGAAAACTTCATCCGCGTCTACCAAAAGATGCATGTGCATGCTTAAAACGCGTTTTCGCACAAATGCGTGCGCGGGTGCTAAAAAGAGCAGCATCGGCATGCTTAGCACGTCGTTTGGTAGAAATCCACGTGCGCGTTCTGCCAAAAGCACCATTTGCATGCACATCTTGTGGTTTTGCAGAAAACTTCATCCGCGTCTACCAAAAGATGCATGTGCATGCTTAAAACGCGTTTTCGCACAAATCCGTGCGCGGGTGCTAAAAAGAGCAGCATCGGCATGCTTAGCACGTCGTTTGGTAGAAATCCACGTGCGTGTTCTGCCAAAAGCACCATTTGCATGCAAATCTTGTGGTTTTGCAGAAAACTTCATCCGCGTCTACCAAAAGATGCATGTGCATGCTTAAAACGCGTTTTCGCACAAATCCGTGCGCGGGTGCTAAAAAGAGCAGCATCGGCATGCTTAGCACGTCGTTTGGTAGAAATCCACGTGCGCGTTCTGCCAAAAGCACCATTTGCATGCACATCTTGTGGTTTTGCAGAAAACTTCATCCGCGTCTACCAAAAGATGCATGTGCATGCTTAAAACGCGTTTTCGCACAAATGCGTGCGCGGGTGCTAAAAAGAGCAGCATCGGCATGCTTAGCACGTCGTTTGGTAGAAATACACGTGCGCGTTCTGCCAAAAGCACCATTTGCATGCACATCTTGTGGTTTTGCAGAAAACTTCATCCGCGTCTACCAAAAGATGCATGTGCATGCTTAAAACGCGTTTTCGCACAAATCCGTGCGCGGGTGCTAAAAAGAGCAGCATCGGCATGCTTAGCACGTCGTTTGGTAGAAATCCACGTGCGCGTTCTGCAAAAAGCACCATTTGCATGCACATCTTGTGGTTTTGCAGAAAACTTCATCCGCGTCTACCAAAATATGCATGTGCATGCTTAAAACGCGTTTTCGCACAAATGCGTGCGCGGGTGCTAAAAAGAGCAGCATCGGCATGCTTAGCACGTCGTTTGGTAGAAATCCACGTGCGCGTTTTGCCAAAAGCACCATTTGCATGCACATCTTGTGGTTTTGCAGAAAACTTCATCCGCGTCTACCAAAAGATGCATGTGCATGCTTAAAACGCGTTTTCGCACAAATCCGTGCGCGGGTGCTAAAAAGAGCAGCATCGGCATGCTTAGCACGTCGTTTGGTAGAAATCCACGTGCGCGTTCTGCCAAAAGAACCATTTGCATGCACATCTTGTGGTTTTGCAGAAAACTTCATCCGCGTCTACCAAAAGATGCATGTGCATGCTTAAAACGCGTTTTCGCACAAATCCGTGCGCGGGTGCTAAAAAGAGCAGCATCGGCATGCTTAGCACGTCGTTTGGTAGAAATCCACGTGCGCGTTCTGCAAAAAAGCACCATTTGCATGCACATCTTGTGGTTTTGCAGAAAACTTCATCCGCGTCTACCAAAAGATGCATGTGCATGCTTAAAAACGCGTTTTCGCACAAATCCGTGCGCGGGTGCTAAAAAGAGCAGCATCGGCATGCTTAGCACGTCGTCTGGTAGAAATCCACGTGCGCGTTCTGCAAAAAGCACCATTTGCATGCACATATTGTGGTTTTGCAGAAAACTTCATCCGCGTCTACCAAAAGATGCATGTGCATGCTTAAAACGCGTTTTCGCACAAATGCGTGCGCGGGTGCTAAAAAGAGCAGCATCGGCATGCTTAGCACGTCGTTTGGTAGAAATCCACGTGCGCGTTCTGCCAAAAGCACCATTTGCATGCACATCTTGTGGTTTTTGCAGAAAACTTCATCCGCGTCTACCAAAAGATGCATGTGCATGCTTAAAACGCGTTTTCGCACAAATCCGTGCGCGGGTGCTAAAAAGAGCAGCATCGGCATGCTTAGCACGTCGTTTGGTAGAAATCCACGTGCGTGTTCTGCCAAAAGCACCATTTGCATGCAAATCTTGTGGTTTTGCAGAAAACTTCATCCGCGTCTACCAAAAGATGCATGTGCATGCTTAAAACGCGTTTTCGCACAAATCCGTGCGCGGGTGCTAAAAAGAGCAGCATCGGCATGCTTAGCACGTCGTTTGGTAGAAATCCACGTGCGCGTTCTGCCAAAAGCACCATTTGCATGCACATCTTGTGGTTTTGCAGAAAACTTCATCCGCGTCTACCAAAAGATGCATGTGCATGCTTAAAACGCGTTTTCGCACAAATGCGTGCGCGGGTGCTAAAAAGAGCAGCATCGGCATGCTTAGCACGTCGTTTGGTAGAAATACACGTGCGCGTTCTGCCAAAAGCACCATTTGCATGCACATCTTGTGGTTTTGCAGAAAACTTCATCCGCGTCTACCAAAAGATGCATGTGCATGCTTAAAACGCGTTTTCGCACAAATGCGTGCGCGGGTGCTAAAAAGAGCAGCATCGGCATGCTTAGCACGTCGTTTGGTAGAAATCCACGTGCGCGTTCTGCAAAAAGCACCATTTGCATGCACATCTTGTGGTTTTGCAGAAAACTTCATCCGCGTCTACCAAAAGATGCATGTGCATGCTTAAAAACGCGTTTTCGCACAAATGCGTGCGCGGGTGCTAAAAAGAGCAGCATCGGCATGCTTAGCACGTCGTTTGGTAGAAATCCACGTGCGCGTTTTTGCCAAAAGCACCATTTGCATGCACATCTTGTGGTTTTGCAGAAAACTTCATCCGCGTCTACCAAAAGATGCATGTGCATGCTTAAAACGCGTTTTCGCACAAATCCGTGCGCGGGTGCTAAAAAGAGCAGCATCGGCATGCTTAGCACGTCGTTTGGTAGAAATCCACGTGCGCGTTCTGCAAAAAGCACCATTTGCATGCACATCTTGTGGTTTTGCAGAAAACTTCATCCGCGTCTACCAAAAGATGCATGTGCATGCTTAAAACGCGTTTTCGCACAAATGCGTGCGCGGGTGCTAAAAAGAGCAGCATCGGCATGCTTAGTACGTCGTTTGGTAGAAATCCACGTGCGCGTTCTGCAAAAAGCACCATTTGCATGCACATCTTGCGGTTTTGCAGAAAACTTCATCCGCGTCTACCAAAAGATGCAATGTGCATGCTTAAAACGCGTTTTCGCACAAATGCGTGCGCGGGTGCTAAAAAGAGCAGCATCGGCATGCTTAGCACGTCGTTTGGTAGAAATCCACGTGCGCGTTCTGCCAAAAGCACCATTTGCATGCACATCTTGTGGTTTTGCAGAAAACTTCATCCGCGTCTACCAAAAGATGCATGTGCATGCTTAAAACGCGTTTTCGCACAAATGCGTGCGCGGGTGCTAAAAGAGCAGCATCGGCATGCTTAGCACGTCGTTTGGTAGAAATCCACGTGCGCGTTCTGCCAAAAGCACCATTTGCATGCACATCTTGTGGTTTTGCAGAAAACTTCATCCGCGTCTACCAAAAGATGCATGTGCATGCTTAAAACGCGTTTTCGCACAAATCCGTGCGCGGGTGCTAAAAAGAGCAGCATCGGCATGCTTAGCACGTCGTTTGGTAGAAATCCACGTGCGCGTTCTGCCAAAAGCACCATTTGCATGCACATCTTGTGGATTTGCAGAAAAACTTCATCCGCGTCTACCAAAAGATGCATGTGCATGCTTAAAAACGCGTGTTCGCACAAATCCGTGCGCGGGTGCTAAAAAGAGCAGCATCGGCATGCTTAGCACGTCGTTTGGTAGAAATCCACGTGCGCGTTCTGCCAAAAGCACCATTTGCATGCACATCTTGTGGTTTTGCAGAAAACTTCATCCGCGTCTACCAAAAGATGCATGTGCATGCTTAAAACGCGTTTTCGGACAAATGCGTGCGCGGGTGCTAAAAAGAGCAGCATCGGCATGCTTAGCACGTCGTTTGGTAGAAATCCACGTGCGCGTTCTGCCAAAAGCACCATTTGCATGCACATCTTGTGGTTTGGCAGAAAACTTCATCCGCGTCTACCAAAAGATGGATGTGCATGCTTAAAACGCGTTTTCGCACAAATCCGTGCGCGGGTGCTAAAAAGAGCAGAATCGGCATGCTTAGCACGTCGTTTGGTAGAAATCCACGTGCGCGTTCTGCCAAAAGCACCATTTGCATGCACATCTTGTGGTTTTGCAGAAAACTTCATCCGCGTCTAACAAAAGATGCATGTGCATGCTTAAAACGCGTTTTCGCACAAATCCGTGCGCGGGTGCTAAAAAGAGCAGCATCGGCATGCTTAGCACGTCGTTTGGTAGAAATCCACGTGCGCGTTCTGCCAAAAGCACCATTTGCATGCACATCTTGTGGTTTTGCAGAAAACTTCATCCGCGTCTACCAAAAGATGCATGTGCATGCTTAAAACGCGTTTTCGCACAAATCTGTGCGCGGGTGCTAAAAAGAGCACACATCGGCATGCTTAGCACGTCGTTTGGTAGAAATACACGTGCGCGTTCTGCAAAAAGCACCATTTGCATGCACATCTTGTGGTTTTGCAGAAAACTTCATCCGCGTCTACCAAAAGATGCATGTGCATGCTTAAAACGCGTTTTCGCACAAATGCGTGCGCGGGTGCTAAAAAGAGCAGCATCGGCATGCTTAGCACGTCGTTTGGTAGAAATCCACGTGCGCGTTCTGCAAAAAGCACCATTTGCATGCACATCTTGTGGTTTTGCAGAAAACTTCATCCGCGTCCACCAAAAGATGCATGTGCATGCTTAAGAGGAAGCTTTAGCTTGGGTGCTCCTATCTAAATACATGTAAAAGGAGAATTCGTTTTTCTCGGCAACCACTGCACTAAATTTGACGGGGTTTGCTGCATTTAAAAGAAAAGCTTAAACTCTAGTCACTGTTGGTTTCGAATTTTCGATTTAGGTCGTCAAATTTTTGTAAAAATTTGGCAAAAATCGCAAATTTTCAGAAAACGAAACTATCAAGTTTACAACTCCGTAACTCAGCAAGAAAAAATCATATCGCAATTCTGTAAATTGTACCTGATAGCACATCTAAAGCGGACAAAATTGATATGTTACATATGAACCTCAAAAAATGGAGTAATGTGTAATTACAACTTTTGCAGAACCTTCGTAAACAACGTAACAAATTCACGTAAGATGTAAACTGACATATCAAATTTGTGCGCTCTGAATGGTCTAATGGATGCCGTTTACAGAATCGCGATATCTGTTCTTGATGCAGAGTTATTAGCTTGTAAACTTCGTGCTTCTATTTTTTTCATACGTCTGAATTTTTGAAAATCCTTTTAACAAAATTCAAGCCCTAAATCAAAATTCCGCTTCCAACAGTCACTAGAATTTAACTTTCTCTCTCAAATGCAACAAATTTCATTAAAATCGGTCCAGAGGTTATCTCAGAAAAACGCTTTTGCGTTTTTACGTGTATTTGAATAGGCCGCGTTGGAGTTGAGCCCGCGCTAAAGCTTCCTCTTAAAACGCGTTTTCGCACAAATGCGTGCGCGGGTGCTAAAAAGAGCAGCATCGGCATGCTTAGCACGTCGTTTGGTAGAAATCCACGTGCGCGTTCTGCAAAAAGCACCATTTGCATGCACATCTTGTGGTTTTGCAGAAAACTTCAACCGCGTCTACCAAAAGATGCATGTGCATGCTTAAAACGGGTTTTCGCACAAATCCGTGCGCGGGTGCTAAAAAGAGCAGCATCGGCATGCTTAGCACGTCGTTTGGTAGAAATCCACATGCGCGTTCTGCAAAAAGGACCATTTGCATGCACATCTTGTGGTTTTGCAGAAAACTTCATCCGCGTCTACCAAAAGATGCATGTGCATGCTTAAAACGCGTTTTCGCACAAATCCGTGCGCGGGTGCTAAAAAGAGCAGCATCGGCATGCTTAGCACGTCGTTTGGTAGAAATCCACGTGCGCGTTCTGCCAAAAGCACCATTTGCATGCACATCTTGTGGTTTTGCAGAAAACTTCATCCGCGTCTACCAAAAGATGCATGTGCATGCTTAAAACGCGTTTTCGCACAAATGCGTGCGCGGGTGCTAAAAAGAGCAGCATCGGCATGCTTAGCACGTCG
The DNA here is from genome assembly GCF_023375885.2 of Dermacentor andersoni. Lineage (NCBI taxonomy): Eukaryota > Metazoa > Arthropoda > Arachnida > Ixodida > Ixodidae > Dermacentor > Dermacentor andersoni. The sequence goes on along the minus strand of NW_027314846.1, from coordinate 133,035 downwards.
TTTGGTAGAAATACACGTGCGCGTTCTGCCAAAAGCACCATTTGCATGCACATCTTGTGGTTTTGCAGAAAACTTCATCCGCGTCTACCAAAAGATGCATGTGCATGCTTAAAACGCGTTTTCGCACAAATCCGTGCGCGGGTGCTAAAAAGAGCAGCATCGGCATGCTTAGCACGTCGTTTGGTAGAAATCCACGTGCGCGTTCTGCAAAAAGCACCATTTGCATGCACATCTTGTGGTTTTGCAGAAAACTTCATCCGCGTCTACCAAAATATGCATGTGCATGCTTAAAACGCGTTTTCGCACAAATGCGTGCGCGGGTGCTAAAAAGAGCAGCATCGGCATGCTTAGCACGTCGTTTGGTAGAAATCCACGTGCGCGTTTTGCCAAAAGCACCATTTGCATGCACATCTTGTGGTTTTGCAGAAAACTTCATCCGCGTCTACCAAAAGATGCATGTGCATGCTTAAAACGCGTTTTCGCACAAATCCGTGCGCGGGTGCTAAAAAGAGCAGCATCGGCATGCTTAGCACGTCGTTTGGTAGAAATCCACGTGCGCGTTCTGCAAAAAGCACCATTTGCATGCACATCTTGTGGTTTTGCAGAAAACTTCATCCGCGTCTACCAAAAGATGCATGTGCATGCTTAAAACGCGTTTTCGCACAAATGCGTGCGCGGGTGCTAAAAAGAGCAGCATCGGCATGCTTAGTACGTCGTTTGGTAGAAATCCACGTGCGCGTTCTGCAAAAAGCACCATTTGCATGCACATCTTGTGGTTTTGCAGAAAACTTCATCCGCGTCTACCAAAAGATGCATGTGCATGCTTAAAACGCGTTTTCGCACAAATGCGTGCGCGGGTGCTAAAAAGAGCAGCATCGGCATGCTTAGCACGTCGTTTGGTAGAAATCCACGTGCGCGTTCTGCCAAAAGCACCATTTGCATGCACATCTTGTGGTTTTGCAGAAAACTTCATCCGCGTCTACCAAAAGATGCATGTGCATGCTTAAAACGCGTTTTCGCACAAATGCGTGCGCGGGTGCTAAAAGAGCAGCATCGGCATGCTTAGCACGTCGTTTGGTAGAAATCCACGTGCGCGTTCTGCCAAAAGCACCATTTGCATGCACATCTTGTGGTTTTGCAGAAAACTTCATCCGCGTCTACCAAAAGATGCATGTGCATGCTTAAAACGCGTTTTCGCACAAATCCGTGCGCGGGTGCTAAAAAGAGCAGCATCGGCATGCTTAGCACGTCGTTTGGTAGAAATCCACGTGCGCGTTCTGCCAAAAGCACCATTTGCATGCACATCTTGTGGATTTGCAGAAAACTTCATCCGCGTCTACCAAAAGATGCATGTGCATGCTTAAAACGCGTTTTCGCACAAATCCGTGCGCGGGTGCTAAAAAGAGCAGCATCGGCATGCTTAGCACGTCGTTTGGTAGAAATCCACGTGCGCGTTCTGCAAAAAGCACCATTTGCATGCACATTTTGTGGTTTTGCAGAAAACTTCATCCGCGTCTACCAAAATATGCATGTGCATGCTTAAAACGCGTTTTCGCACAAATGCGTGCGCGGGTGCTAAAAAGAGCAGCATCGGCATGCTTAGCACGTCGTTTGGTAGAAATCCACGTGCGCGTTCTGCCAAAAGCACCATTTGCATGCCCATCTTGTGGTTTTGCAGAAAACTTCATCCGCGTCTACCAAAAGTTGCATGTGCATGCTTAAAACGCGTTTTCGCACAAATCCGTGCGCGGGTGCTAAAAAGAGCAGCATCGGCATGCTTAGCACGTCGTTTGGTAGAAATCCACGTGCGCGTTCCGCAAAAAGCACCATTTGCATGCACATCTTGTGGTTTTGCAGAAAACTTCATCCGCGTCTACCAAAAGATGCATGTGCATGCTCAAAACGCGTTTTCGCACAAATGCGTGCGCGGGTGCTAAAAAGAACAGCATCGGCATGCTTAGTACGTCGTTTGGTAGAAATCCACGTGCGCGTTCTGCAAAAAGCACCATTTGCATGCACATCTTGTGGTTTTGCAGAAAACTTCATCCGCGTCTACCAAAAGATGCATACGCATGCTTAAAACGTGTTTTCGCACAAATGCGTGCGCGGGTGCTAAAAAGAGCAGCATCGGCATGCTTAGCACGTCGTTTGGTAGAAATCCACGTGCGCGATCTGTCTCGCGTGTGTGTTGCATGCACATCTTGTGGTTTTGCAGAAAACTTCATCCGCGTCTACCAAAAGATGCATGTGCATGCTTAAAACGCGTTTTCGCACAAATGCATGCGCGGGTGCTAAAAAGAGCAGCATCGGCATGCTTAGCACGTCGTTTGGTAGAAATCCACGTGCGCGTTCTGCCAAAAGCACCATTTGCATGCACATCTTGTGGTTTTGCAGAAAACTTCATCCGCGTCTACCAAAAGATGCATGTGCATGCTTAAAACGCGTTTTCGCACAAATCCGTGCGCGGGTGCTAAAAAGAGCAGCATCGGCATGCTTAGCACGTCGTTTGGTAGAAATCCACGTGCGCGTTCCGCAAAAAGCACCATTTGCATGCACATCTTGTGGTTTTGCAGAAAACTTCATCCGCGTCTACCAAAAGATGCATGTGCATGCTTAAAACGCGTTTTCGCACAAATGCGTGCGCGGGTGCTAAAAAGAGCAGCATCGGCATGCTTAGCACGTCGTTTGGTAGAAATCCACGTGCGCGTTCTGCCAAAAGCACCATTTGCATGCACATCTTGTGGTTTTGCAGAAAACTTCATCCGCGTCTACCAAAAGATGCATGTGCATGCTTAAAACGCGTTTTCGCAGAAATCCGTGCGCGGGTGCTAAAAAGAGCAGCATCGGCATGCTTAACACGTCGTTTGGTAGAAATCCACGTGCGCGTTCTGCCAAAAGCACCATTTGCATGCACATCTTGTGGTTTTGCAGAAAACTTCATCCGCGTCTACCAAAAGATGCATGTGCATGCTTAAAACGCGTTTTCGGACAAATGCGTGCGCGGGTGCTAAAAAGAGCAGCATCGGCATGCTTAGCACGTCGTTTGGTAGAAATCCACGTGCGCGTTCTGCCAAAAGCACCATTTGCATGCACATCTTGTGGTTTGGCAGAAAACTTCATCCGCGTCTACCAAAAGATGGATGTGCATGCTTAAAACGCGTTTTCGCACAAATCCGTGCGCGGGTGCTAAAAAGAGCAGAATCGGCATGCTTAGCACGTCGTTTGGTAGAAATCCACGTGCGCGTTCTGCCAAAAGCACCATTTGCATGCACATCTTGTGGTTTTGCAGAAAACTTCATCCGCGTCTAACAAAAGATGCATGTGCATGCTTAAAACGCGTTTTCGCACAAATCCGTGCGCGGGTGCTAAAAAGAGCAGCATCGGCATGCTTAGCACGTCGTTTGGTAGAAATCCACGTGCGCGTTCTGCCAAAAGCACCATTTGCATGCACATCTTGTGGTTTTGCAGAAAACTTCATCCGCGTCTACCAAAAGATGCATGTGCATGCTTAAAACGCGTTTTCGCACAAATCCGTGCGCGGGTGCTAAAAAGAGCACACATCGGCATGCTTAGCACGTCGTTTGGTAGAAATCCACGTGCGCGTTCTGCAAAAAGCACCATTTGCATGCACATCTTGTGGTTTTGCAGAAAACTTCATCCGCGTCTACCAAAAGATGCATGTGCATGCTTAAAACGCGTTTTCGCACAAATGCGTGCGCGGGTGCTAAAAAGAGCAGCATCGGCATGCTTAGCACGTCGTTTGGTAGAAATCCACGTGCGCGTTCTGCAAAAAGCACCATTTGCATGCACATCTTGTGGTTTTGCAGAAAACTTCATCCGCGTCCACCAAAAGATGCATGTGCATGCTTAAGAGGAAGCTTTAGCTTGGGTGCTCCTATCTAAATACATGTAAAAGGAGAATTCGTTTTTCTCGGCAACCACTGCACTAAATTTGACGGGGTTTGCTGCATTTAAAAGAAAAGCTTAAACTCTAGTCACTGTTGGTTTCGAATTTTCGATTTAGGTCGTCAAATTTTTGTAAAAATTTGGCAAAAATCGCAAATTTTCAGAAAACGAAACTATCAAGTTTACAACTCCGTAACTCAGCAAGAAAAAATCATATCGCAATTCTGTAAATTGTACCTGATAGCACATCTAAAGCGGACAAAATTGATATGTTACATATGAACCTCAAAAAATGGAGTAATGTGTAATTACAACTTTTGCAGAACCTTCGTAAACAACGTAACAAATTCACGTAAGATGTAAACTGACATATCAAATTTGTGCGCTCTGAATGGTCTAATGGATGCCGTTTACAGAATCGCGATATCTGTTCTTGATGCAGAGCTATTAGCTTGTAAACTTCGTGCTTCTATTTTTTTCATACGTCTGAATTTTTGAAAATCCTTTTAACAAAATTCAAGCCCTAAATCAAAATTCCGCTTCCAACAGTCACTAGAATTTAACTTTCTCTCTCAAATGCAACAAATTTCATTAAAATCGGTCCAGAGGTTATCTCAGAAAAACGCTTTTGCGTTTTTACGTGTATTTGAATAGGCCGCGTTGGAGTTGAGCCCGCGCTAAAGCTTCCTCTTAAAACGCGTTTTCGCACAAATGCGTGCGCGGGTGCTAAAAAGAGCAGCATCGGCATGCTTAGCACGTCGTTTGGTAGAAATCCACGTGCGCGTTCTGCAAAAAGCACCATTTGCATGCACATCTTGTGGTTTTGCAGAAAACTTCAACCGCGTCTACCAAAAGATGCATGTGCATGCTTAAAACGGGTTTTCGCACAAATCCGTGCGCGGGTGCTAAAAAGAGCAGCATCGGCATGCTTAGCACGTCGTTTGGTAGAAATCCACATGCGCGTTCTGCAAAAAGGACCATTTGCATGCACATCTTGTGGTTTTGCAGAAAACTTCATCCGCGTCTACCAAAAGATGCATGTGCATGCTTAAAACGCGTTTTCGCACAAATGCGCGCGCGGGTGCTAAAAAGAGCAGCATCGGCAGGCTTAGCACGTCGTTTGGTAGAAATCCACGTGCGCGTTCTGCAAAAAGCACCATTTGCATGCACATCTTGTGCTTTTGCAGAAAACTTCATCCGCATCTACCAAAAGATGCATGTGCATGCTTAAAGCGCGTTTTCGCACAAATGCGTGCGCGGGTGCTAAAAAGAGCAGCATCGGCATGCTTAGCACGTCGTTTGGTAGAAATCCACGTGCGCGTTCTGCCAAAAGCACCATTTGCATGCACATCTTGTGGTTTTGCAGAAAACTTCATCCGCGTCTCCAAAAGATGCATGTGCATGCTTAGAACGCGTTTTCGCACAAATGCGTGCGCGGGTGCTAAAAGGAGCAGCATCGGCATGCTTAGCACGTCGTTTGGTAGAAATCCACGTGCGCGTTCTCCCAAAAGCACCATTTGCATGCACATCTTGTGGTTTTGCAGAAAACTTCATCCGCGTCTACCAAAAGATGCATGTGCATGCTTAAAACGCGTTTTCGCACAAATCCGTGCGCGGGTGCTAAAAAGAGCAGCATCGGCATGCTTAGCACGTCGTTTGGTAGGAATCCACGTGCGCGTTCTGCCAAAAGCACCATTTGCATGCACATCTTGTGGTTTTGCAGAAAACTTCAACCGCGTCTACCAAAAGATGCATGTGCATGCTTAAAACGGGTTTTCGCACAAATCCGTGCGCGGGTGCTAAAAAGAGCAGCATCGGCATGCTTAGCACGTCGTTTGGTAGAAATCCACATGTGCGTTCTGCAAAAAGGACCATTTGCATGCACATCTTGTGGTTTTGCAGAAAACTTCATCCGCGTCTACCAAAAGATGCATGTGCATGCTTAAAACGCGTTTTCGCACAAATGCGCGCGCGGGTGCTAAAAAGAGCAGCATCGGCAGGCTTAGCACGTCGTTTGGTAGAAATCCACGTGCGCGTTCTGCAAAAAGCACCATTTGCATGCACATCTTGTGGTTTTGCAGAAAACTTCATCCGCATCTACCAAAAGATGCATGTGCATGCTTAAAACGCGTTTTCGCACAAATGCGTGCGCGGGTGCTAAAAAGAGCAGCATCGGCATGCTTAGCACGTCGTTTGGTAGAAATCCACGTGCGCGTTCTGCCAAAAGCACCATTTGCATGCACATCTTGTGGTTTTGCAGAAAACTTCATCCGCGTCTACCAAAAGATGCATGTGCATGCTTAGAACGCGTTTTCGCACAAATGCGTGCGCGGGTGCTAAAAGGAGCAGCATCGGCATGCTTAGCACGTCGTTTGGTAGAAATCCACGTGCGCGTTCTGCCAAAAGCACCATTTGCATGCACATCTTGTGGTTTTGCAGAAAACTTCATCCGCGTCTACCAAAAGATGCATGTGCATGCTTAAAACGCGTTTTCGCACAAATCCGTGCGCGGGTGCTAAAAAGAGCAGCATCGGCATGCTTAGCACGTCGTTTGGTAGGAATCCACGTGCGCGTTCTGCCAAAAGCACCATTTGCATGCACATCTTGTGGTTTTGCAGAAAAGTTCATCCGCGTCTACCAAAAGATGCATGTGCATGCTTAAAACGCGTTTTCGCACAAATCCGTGCGCGGGTGCTAAAAAGAGCAGCATCGGCATGCTTAGCACGTCGTTTGGTAGAAATCCACGTGCGCGTTCTGCAAAAAGCACCATTTGCATGCACATCTTGTGGTTTTGCAGAAAACTTCATCCGCGTCTACCAAAAGATGCATGTGCATGCTTAAAACGCGTTTTCGCACAAATGCGTGCGCGGGTGCTAAAAAGAGCAGCATCGGCATGCTTAGCACGTCCTTTGGTAGAAATCCACGTGCGCGTTCTGCCAAAAGCACCATTTGCATGCACATCTTGTGGTTTTGCAGAAAACTTCATCCGCGTCTACCAAAAGATGCATGTGCATGCTTAAAACGCGTTTTCGCACAAATGCGTGCGCGGGTGCTAAAAGGAGCAGCATCGGCATGCTTAGCACGTCGTTTGGTAGAAATCCACGTGCGCGTTCTTCCAAAAGCACCATTTGCATGCACATCTTGTGGTTTTGCAGAAAACTTCATCCGCGTCTACCAAAAGATGCATGTGCATGCTTAAAACGTGTTTTCGCACAAATCCGTGCGCGGGTGCTAAAAAGAGCAGCATCGGCATGCTTAGCACGTCGTTTGGTAGGAATCCACGTGCGCGTTCTGCCAAAAGCACCATTTGCATGCACATCTTGTGGTTTTGCAGAAAACTTCATCCGCGTCTACCAAAAGATGCATGTGCATGCTTAAAACGCGTTTTCGCACAAATCCGTGCGCGGGTGCTAAAAAGAGCAGCATCGGCATGCTTAGCACGTCGTTTGGTAGAAATCCACGTGCGCGTTCTGCCAAAAGCACCATTTGCATGCACATCTTGTGGTTTTGCAGAAAACTTCATCCGCGTCTACCAAAAGATGCATGTGCATGCTTAAAACGCGTTTTCGCACAAATGCATGCGCGGGTGCTAAAAAGAGCAGCATCGGCATGCTTAGCACGTCGTTTGGTAGAAATCCACGTGCGCGTTCTGCCAAAAGCACCATTTGCATGCACATCTTGTGGTTTTGCAGAAAACTTCATCCGCGTCTACCAAAAGATGCATGTGCATGCTTAAAACGCGTTTTCGCACAAATCCGTGCGCGGGTGCTAAAAAGAGCAGCATCGGCATGCTTAGCACGTCGTTTGGTAGAAATCCACGTGCGCGTTCTGCCAAAAGCACCATTTGCATGCACATCTTGTGGTTTTGCAGAAAACTTCATCCGCGTCTACCAAAAGATGCATGTGCATGCTTAAAACGCGTTTTCGCACAAATGCGTGCGCGGGTGCTAAAAAGAGCAGCATCGGCATGCTTAGCACGTCGTTTGGTAGAAATCCACGTGCGCGTTCTGCCAAAAGCACCATTTGCATGCACATCTTGTGGTTTTGCAGAAAACTTCATCCGCGTCTACCAAAAGATGCATGTGCATGCTTAAAACGCGTTTTCGCACAAATCCGTGCGCGGGTGCTAAAAAGAGCAGCATCGGCATGCTTAGCACGTCGTTTGGTAGAAATCCACGTGCGCGTTCTGCCAAAAGCACCATTTGCATGCACATCTTGTGGTTTTGCAGAAAACTTCATCCGCGTCTACCAAAAGATGCATGTGCATGCTTAAAACGCGTTTTCGGACAAATGCGTGCGCGGGTGCTAAAAAGAGCAGCATCGGCATGCTTAGCACGTCGTTTGGTAGAAATCCACGTGCGCGTTCTGCCAAAAGCACCATTTGCATGCACATCTTGTGGTTTGGCAGAAAACTTCATCCGCGTCTACCAAAAGATGGATGTGCATGCTTAAAACGCGTTTTCGCACAAATCCGTGCGCGGGTGCTAAAAAGAGCAGAATCGGCATGCTTAGCACGTCGTTTGGTAGAAATCCACGTGCGCGTTCTGCCAAAAGCACCATTTGCATGCACATCTTGTGGTTTTGCAGAAAACTTCATCCGCGTCTAACAAAAGATGCATGTGCATGCTTAAAACGCGTTTTCGCACAAATCCGTGCGCGGGTCCTAAAAAGAGCAGCATCGGCATGCTTAGCACGTCGTTTGGTAGAAATCCACGTGCGCGTTCTGCCAAAAGCACCATTTGCATGCACATCTTGTGGTTTTGCAGAAAACTTCATCCGCGTCTACCAAAAGATGCATGTGCATGCTTAAAACGCGTTTTCGTACAAATCCGTGCGCGGGTGCTAAAAAGAGCACACATCGGCATGCTTAGCACGTCGTTTGGTAGAAATCCACGTGCGCGTTCTGCAAAAAGCACCATTTGCATGCACATCTTGTGGTTTTGCAGAAAACTTCATCCGCGTCTACCAAAAGATGCATGTGCATGCTTAAAACGCGTTTTCGCACAAATGCGTGCGCGGGTGCTAAAAAGAGCAGCATCGGCATGCTTAGCACGTCGTTTGGTAGAAATCCACGTGCGCGTTCTGCAAAAAGCACCATTTGCATGCACATCTTGTGGTTTTGCAGAAAACTTCATCCGCGTCCACCAAAAGATGCATGTGCATGCTTAAGAGGAAGCTTTAGCTTGGGTGCTCCTATCTAAATACATGTAAAAGGAGAATTCGTTTTTCTCGGCAACCACTGCACTAAATTTGACGGGGTTTGCTGCATTTAAAAGAAAAGCTTAAACTCTAGTCACTGTTGGTTTCGAATTTTCGATTTAGGTCGTCAAATTTTTGTAAAAATTTGGCAAAAATCGCAAATTTTCAGAAAACGAAACTATCAAGTTTACAACTCCGTAACTCAGCAAGAAAAAATCATATCGCAATTCTGTAAATTGTACCTGATAGCACATCTAAAGCGTACAAAATTGATATGTTACATATGAACCTCAAAAAATGGAGTAATGTGTAATTACAACTTTTGCAGAACCTTCGTAAACAACGTAACAAGTTCACGTAAGATGTAAACTGACATATCAAATTTGTGCGCTCTGAATGGTCTAATGGATGCCGTTTACAGAATCGCGATATCTGTTCTTGATGCAGAGCTATTAGCTTGTAAACTTCGTGCTTCTATTTTTTTTCATACGTCTGAATTTTTGAAAATCCTTTTAACAAAATTCAAGCCCTAAATCAAAATTCCGCTTCCAACAGTCACTAGAATTTAACTTTCTCTCTCAAATGCAACAAATTTCATTAAAATCGGTCCAGAGGTTATCTCAGAAAAACGCTTTTGCGTTTTTACGTGTATTTGAATAGGCCGCGTTGGAGTTGAGCCCGCGCTAAAGCTTCCTCTTAAAACGCGTTTTCGCACAAATGCGTGCGCGGGTGCTAAAAAGAGCAGCATCGGCATGCTTAGCACGTCGTTTGGTAGAAATCCACGTGCGCGTTCTGCAAAAAGCACCATTTGCATGCACATCTTGTGGTTTTGCAGAAAACTTCAACCGCGTCTACCAAAAGATGCATGTGCATGCTTAAAACGGGTTTTCGCACAAATCCGTGCGCGGGTGCTAAAAAGAGCAGCATCGGCATGCTTAGCACGTCGTTTGGTAGAAATCCACATGCGCGTTCTGCAAAAAGGACCATTTGCATGCACATCTTGTGGTTTTGCAGAAAACTTCATCCGCGTCTACCAAAAGATGCATGTGCATGCTTAAAACGCGTTTTCGCACAAATGCGCGCGCGGGTGCTAAAAAGAGCAGCATCGGCAGGCTTAGCACGTCGTTTGGTAGAAATCCACGTGCGCGTTCTGCAAAAAGCACCATTTGCATGCACATCTTGTGCTTTTGCAGAAAACTTCATCCGCATCTACCAAAAGATGCATGTGCATGCTTAAAACGCGTTTTCGCACAAATGCGTGCGCGGGTGCTAAAAAGAGCAGCATCGGCATGCTTAGCACGTCGTTTGGTAGAAATCCACGTGCGCGTTCTGCCAAAAGCACCATTTGCATGCACATCTTGTGGTTTTGCAGAAAACTTCATCCGCGTCTCCAAAAGATGCATGTGCATGCTTAGAACGCGTTTTCGCACAAATGCGTGCGCGGGTGCTAAAAGGAGCAGCATCGGCATGCTTAGCACGTCGTTTGGTAGAAATCCACGTGCGCGTTCTCCCAAAAGCACCATTTGCATGCACATCTTGTGGTTTTGCAGAAAACTTCATCCGCGTCTACCAAAAGATGCATGTGCATGCTTAAAACGCGTTTTCGCACAAATCCGTGCGCGGGTGCTAAAAAGAGCAGCATCGGCATGCTTAGCACGTCGTTTGGTAGGAATCCACGTGCGCGTTCTGCCAAAAGCACCATTTGCATGCACATCTTGTGGTTTTGCAGAAAACTTCAACCGCGTCTACCAAAAGATGCATGTGCATGCTTAAAACGTGTTTTCGCACAAATCCGTGCGCGGGTGCTAAAAAGAGCAGCATCGGCATGCTTAGCACGTCGTTTGGTAGAAATCCACATGCGCGTTCTGCAAAAAGGACCATTTGCATGCACATCTTGTGGTTTTGCAGAAAACTTCATCCGCGTCTACCAAAAGATGCATGTGCATGCTTAAAACGCGTTTTCGCACAAATGCGCGCGCGGGTGCTAAAAAGAGCAGCATCGGCAGGCTTAGCACGTCGTTTGGTAGAAATCCACGTGCGCGTTCTGCAAAAAGCACCATTTGCATGCACATCTTGTGGTTTTGCAGAAAACTTCATCCGCATCTACCAAAAGATGCATGTGCATGCTTAAAACGCGTTTTCGCACAAATGCGTGCGCGGGTGCTAAAAAGAGCAGCATCGGCATGCTTAGCACGTCGTTTGGTAGAAATCCACGTGCGCGTTCTGCCAAAAGCACCATTTGCATGCACATCTTGTGGTTTTGCAGAAAACTTCATCCGCGTCTACCAAAAGATGCATGTGCATGCTTAGAACGCGTTTTCGCACAAATGCGTGCGCGGGTGCTAAAAGGAGCAGCATCGGCATGCTTAGCACGTCGTTTGGTAGAAATCCACGTGCGCGTTCTGCCAAAAGCACCATTTGCATGCACATCTTGTGGTTTTGCAGAAAACTTCATCCGCGTCTACCAAAAGATGCATGTGCATGCTTAAAACGCGTTTTCGCACAAATCCGTGCGCGGGTGCTAAAAAGAGCAGCATCGGCATGCTTAGCACGTCGTTTGGTAGGAATCCACGTGCGCGTTCTGCCAAAAGCACCATTTGCATGCACATCTTGTGGTTTTGCAGAAAACTTCATCCGCGTCTACCAAAAGATGCATGTGCATGCTTAAAACGCGTTTTCGCACAAATCCGTGCGCGGGTGCTAAAAAGAGCAGCATCGGCATGCTTAGCACGTCGTTTGGTAGGAATCCACGTGCGCGTTCTGCCAAAAGCACCATTTGCATGCACATCTTGTGGTTTTGCAGAAAACTTCATCCGCGTCTACCAAAAGATGCATGTGCATGCTTAAAACGCGTTTTCGCACAAATCCGTGCGCGGGTGCTAAAAAGAGCAGCATCGGCATGCTTAGCACGTCGTTTGGTAGAAATCCACGTGCGCGTTCTGCCAAAAGCACCATTTGCATGCACATCTTGTGGTTTTGCAGAAAACTTCATCCGCGTCTACCAAATGTGCATGTGCATGCTTAAAACGCGTTTTCGCACAAATCCGTGCGCGGGTGCTAAAAAGATCAGCATCGGCATGCTTAGCACGTCGTTTGGTAGAAATCCACGTGCGCGTTCTGCCAAAAGCACCATTTGCATGCACATCTTGTGGTTTTGCAGAAAACTTCATCCGCGTCTACCAAATGATGCATGTGCATGCTTAAAACGCGTTTTCGCACAAATGCGTGCGCGGGTGCTAAAAAGAGTAGCATCGGCATGCTTAGCACGTCGTTTGGTAGAAATCCACGTGCGCGTTCTGCAAAAAGCACCATTTGCATGCACATCTTGTGGTTTTGCAGAAAACTTCATCCGCATCTACCAAAAGATGCATGTGCATGCTTAAAACGCGTTTTCGCACAAATGCGTGCGCGGGTGCTAAAAAGAGCAGCATCGGCATGCTTAGCACGTCGTTTGGTAGAAATCCACGTGCGCGTTCTGCCAAAAGCACCATTTGCATGCACATCTTGTGGTTTTGCAGAAAACTTCATCCGCGTCTACCAAAAGATGCATGTGCATGCTTAGAACGCGTTTTCGCACAAATGCGTGCGCGGGTGCTAAAAGGAGCAGCATCGGCATGCTTAGCACGTCGTTTGGTAGAAATCCACGTGCGCGTTCTGCCAAAAGCACCATTTGCATGCACATCTTGTGTTTTTGCAGAAAACTTCATCCGCGTCTACCAAAAGATGCATGTGCATGCTTAAAACGCGTTTTCGCACAAATCCGTGCGCGGGTGCTAAAAAGAGCAGCATCGGCATGCTTAGCACGTCGTTTGGTAGGAATCCACGTGCGCGTTCTGCCAAAAGCACCATTTGCATGCACATCTTGTGGTTTTGCAGAAAACTTCATCCGCGTCTACCAAAAGATGCATGTGCATGCTTAAAACGCGTTTTCGCACAAATCCGTGCGCGGGTGCTAAAAAGAGCAGCATCGGCATGCTTAGCACGTCGTTTGGTAGAAATCCACGTGCGCGTTCTGCAAAAAGCACCATTTGCATGCACATCTTGTGGTTTTGCAGAAAACTTCATCCGCGTCTACCAAAAGATGCATGTGCATGCTTAAAACGCGTTTTCGCACAAATGCGTGCGCGGGTGCTAAAAAGAGTAGCATCGGCATGCTTAGCACGTCGTTTGGTAGAAATCCACGTGCGCGTTCTGCAAAAAGCACCATTTGCATGCACATCTTGTGGTTTTGCAGAAAACTTCATCCGCGTCTACCAAAAGATGCATGTGCATGCTTAAAACGCGTTTTCGCACAAATGCGCGCGCGGGTGCTAAAAAGAGCAGCATCGGCAGGCTTAGCACGTCGTTTGGTAGAAATCCACGTGCGCGTTCTGCAAAAAGCACCATTTGCATGCACATCTTGTGGTTTTGCAGAAAACTTCATCCGCATCTACCAAAAGATGCATGTGCATGCTTAAAACGCGTTTTCGCACAAATGCGTGCGCGGGTGCTAAAAAGAGCAGCATCGGCATGCTTAGCACGTCCTTTGGTAGAAATCCACGTGCGCGTTCTGCCAAAAGCACCATTTGCATGCACATCTTGTGGTTTTGCAGAAAACTTCATCCGCGTCTACCAAAAGATGCATGTGCATGCTTAAAACGCGTTTTCGCACAAATGCGTGCGCGGGTGCTAAAAGGAGCAGCATCGGCATGCTTAGCACGTCGTTTGGTAGAAATCCACGTGCGCGTTCTGCCAAAAGCACCATTTGCATGCACATCTTGTGGTTTTGCAGAAAACTTCATCCGCGTCTACCAAAAGATGCATGTGCATGCTTAAAACGCGTTTTCGCACAAATCCGTGCGCGGGTGCTAAAAAGAGCAGCATCGGCATGTTTAGCACGTCGTTTGGTAGGAATCCACGTGCGCGTTCTGCCAAAAGCACCATTTGCATGCACATCTTGTGGTTTTGCAGAAAACTTCATCCGCGTCTACCAAAAGATGCATGTGCATGCTTAAAACGCGTTTTCGCACAAATCCGTGCGCGGGTGCTAAAAAGAGCAGCATCGGCATGCTTAGCACGTCGTTTGGTAGAAATCCACGTGCGCGTTCTGCAAAAAGCCCCATTTGCATGCACATCTTGTGGTTTTGCAGAAAACTTCATCCGCGTCTACCAAAAGATGCATGTGCATGCTTAAAACGCGTTTTCGGACAAATGCGTGCGCGGGTGCTAAAAAGAGCAGCATCGGCATGCTTAGCACGTCGTTTGGTAGAAATCCACGTGCGCGTTCTGCCAAAAGCACCATTTGCATGCACATCTTGTGGTTTGGCAGAAAACTTCATCCGCGTCTACCAAAAGATGCATGTGCATGCTTAAAACGCGTTTTCGCACAAATCCGTGCGCGGGTGCTAAAAAGAGCAGCATCGGCATGCTTAGCACGTCGTTTGGTAGAAATCCACGTGCGCGTTCTGCCAAAAGCACCATTTGCATGCACATCTTGTGGTTTTGCAGAAAACTTCATCCGCGTCTACCAAAAGATGCATGTGCATGCTTAAAACGCGTTTTCGCACAAATCCGTGCGCGGGTGCTAAAAAGAGCAGCATCGGCATGCTTAGCACGTCGTTTGGTAGAAATCCACGTGCGCGTTCTGCAAAAAGCCCCATTTGCATGCACATCTTGTGGTTTTGCAGAAAACTTCATCCGCGTCTACCAAAAGATGCATGTGCATGCTTAAAACGCGTTTTCGGACAAATGCGTGCGCGGGTGCTAAAAAGAGCAGCATCGGCATGCTTAGCACGTCGTTTGGTAGAAATCCACGTGCGCGTTCTGCCAAAAGCACCATTTGCATGCACATCTTGTGGTTTGGCAGAAAACTTCATCCGCGTCTACCAAAAGATGCATGTGCATGCTTAAAACGCGTTTTCGCACAAATCCTTGCGCGGGTGCTAAAAAGAGCAGCATCGGCATGCTTAGCACGTCGTTTGGTAGAAATCCACGTGCGCGTTCTGCCAAAAGCACCATTTGCATGCACATCTTGTGGTTTTGCAGAAAACTTCATCCGCGTCTACCAAAAGATGCATGTGCATGCTTAAAACGTGTTTTCGCACAAATCCGTGCGCGGGTGCTAAAAAGAGCAGCATCGGCATGCTTAGCACGTCGTTTGGTAGAAATCCACGTGCGCGTTCTGCCAAAAGCACCATTTGCATGCACATCTTGTGGTTTTGCAGAAAACTTCATCCGCGTCTACCAAAAGATGCATGTGCATGCTTAAAACGCGTTTTCGCACAAATCCGTGCGCGGGTGCTAAAAAGAGCAGCATCGGCATGCTTAGCACGTCGTTTGGTAGAAATCCACGTGCGCGTTCTGCCAAAAGCACCATTTGCATGCACATCTTGTGGTTTTGCAGAAAACTTCATCCGCGTCTACCAAATGATGCATGTGCATGCTTAAAACGCGTTTTCGCACAAATGCGTGCGCGGGTGCTAAAAAGAGTAGCATCGGCATGCTTAGCACGTCGTTTGGTAGAAATCCACGTGCGCGTTCTGCAAAAAGCACCATTTGCATGCACATCTTGCGGTTTTGCAGAAAACTTCATCCGCGTCTACCAAAAGATGCATGTGCATGCTTAAAACGCGTTTTCGCACAAATGCGCGCGCGGGTGCTAAAAAGAGCAGCATCGGCAGGCTTAGCACGTCGTTTCGTAGAAATCCACGTGCGCGTTCTGCAAAAAGCACCATTTGCATGCACATCTTGTGGTTTTGCAGAAAACTTCATCCGCATCTACCAAAAGATGCATGTGCATGCTTAAAACGCGTTTTCGCACAAATGCGTGCGCGGGTGCTAAAAAGAGCAGCATCGGCATGCTTAGCACGTCGTTTGGTAGAAATCCACGTGCGCGTTCTGCCAAAAGCACCATTTGCATGCACATCTTGTGGTTTTGCAGAAAACTTCATCCGCGTCTACCAAAAGATGCATGTGCATGCTTAAAACGCGTTTTCGCACAAATGCGTGCGCGGGTGCTAAAAGGAGCAGCATCGGCATGCTTAGCACGTCGTTTGGTAGAAATCCACGTGCGCGTTCTGCCAAAAGCACCATTTGCATGCACATCTTGTGGTTTTGCAGAAAACCATCCGCGTCTACCAAAAGATGCATGTGCATGCTTAAAACGCGTTTTCGCACAAATCCGTGCGCGGGTGCTAAAAAGAGCAGCATCGGCATGCTTAGCACGTCGTTTGGTAGAAATCCACGTGCGCGTTCTGCAAAAAGCACCATTTGCATGCACATCTTGTGGTTTTGCAGAAAACTTCATCCGCGTCTACCAAAAGATGCATGTGCATGCTTAAAACGCGTTTTCGCACAAATGCGTGCGCGGGTGCTAAAAAGAGTAGCACCGGCATGCTTAGCACGTCGTTTGGTAGAAATCCACGTGCGCGTTCTGCAAAAAGCACCATTTGCATGCACATCTTGTGGTTTTGCAGAAAACTTCATCCGCGTCTACCAAAAGATGCATGTGCATGCTTAAAACGCGTTTTCGGACAAATGCGTGCGCGGGTGCTAAAAAGAGCAGCATCGGCATGCTTAGCACGTCGTTTGGTAGAAATCCACGTGCGCGTTCTGCAAAAAGCACCATTTGCATGCACATCTTGTGGTTTGGCAGAAAACTTCATCCGCGTCTACCAAAAGATGCATGTGCATGCTTAAAACGCGTTTTCGCACAAATCCGTGCGCGGGTGCTAAAAAGAGCAGAATCGGCATGCTTAGCACGTCGTTTGGTAGAAATCCACGTGCGCGTTCTGCCAAAAGCACCATTTGCATGCACATCTTGTGGTTTTGCAGAAAACTTCATCCGCGTCTAACAAAAGATGCATGTGCATGCTTAAAACGCGTTTTCGCACAAATCCGTGCGCGGGTGCTAAAAAGAGCAGCATCGGCATGCTTAGCACGTCGTTTGGTAGAAATCCACGTGCGCGTTCTGCCAAAAGCACCATTTGCATGCACATCTTGTGGTTTTGCAGAAAACTTCATCCGCGTCTACCAAAAGATGCATGTGCATGCTTAAAACGCGTTTTCGCACAAATCCGTGCGCGGGTGCTAAAAAGAGCAGCATCGGCATGCTTAGCACGTCGTTTGGTAGAAATCCACGTGCGCGTTCTGCAAAAAGCACCATTTGCATGCACATCTTGTGGTTTTGCAGAAAACTTCATCCGCGTCTACCAAAAGATGCATGTGCATGCTTAAAACGCGTTTTCGCACAAATGCGTGCGCGGGTGCTAAAAAGAGCAGCATCGGCATGCTTAGCACGTTGTTTGGTAGAAATCCACGTGCGCGTTCTGCCAAAAGCACCATTTGCATGCACATCTTGTGGTTTTGCAGAAAACTTCATCCGCGTCTACCAAAAGATGCATGTGCATGCTTAGAACGCGTTTTCGCACAAATGCGTGCGCGGGTGCTAAAAGGAGCAGCATCGGCATGCTTAGCACGTCGTTTGGTAGAAATCCACGTGCGCGTTCTGCCAAAAGCACCATTTGCATGCACATCTTGTGGTTTTGCAGAAAACTTCATCCGCGTCTACCAAAAGATGCATGTGCATGCTTAAAACGCGTTTTCGCACAAATCCGTGCGCGGGTGCTAAAAAGAGCAGCATCGGCATGCTTAGCACGTCGTTTGGTAGGAATCCACGTGCGCGTTCTGCCAAAAGCACCATTTGCATGCACATCTTGTGGTTTTGCAGAAAACTTCATCCGCGTCTACCAAAAGATGCATGTGCATGCTTAAAACGCGTTTTCGCACAAATGCGCGCGCGGGTGCTAAAAAGAGCAGCATCGGCAGGCTTAGCACGCCGTTTGGTAGAAATCCACGTGCGCGTTCTGCAAAAAGCACCATTTGCATGCACATCTTGTGGTTTTGCAGAAAACTTCATCCGCATCTACCAAAAGATGCATGTGCATGCTTAAAACGCGTTTTCGCACAAATGCGTGCGCGGGTGCTAAAAAGAGCAGCATCGGCATGCTTAGCACGTCCTTTGGTAGAAATCCACGTGCGCGTTCTGCCAAAAGCACCATTTGCATGCACATCTTGTGGTTTTGCAGAAAACTTCATCCGCGTCTACCAAAAGATGCATGTGCATGCTTAAAACGCGTTTTCGCACAAATGCGTGCGCGGGTGCTAAAACGAGCAGCATCGGCATGCTTAGCACGTCGTTTGGTAGAAATCCACGTGCGCGTTCTGCCAAAAGCACCATTTGCATGCACATCTTGTGGTTTTGCAGAAAACTTCATCCGCGTCTACCAAAAGATGCATGTGCATGCTTAAAACGCGTTTTCGCACAAATCCGTGCGCGGGTGCTAAAAAGAGCAGCATCGGCATGTTTAGCACGTCGTTTGGTAGGAATCTACGTGCGCGTTCTGCCAAAAGCACCATTTGCATGCACATCTTGTGGTTTTGCAGAAAACTTCATCCGCGTCTACCAAAAGATGCATGTGCATGCTTAAAACGCGTTTTCGCACAAATCCGTGCGCGGGTGCTAAAAAGAGCAGCATCGGCATGCTTAGCACGTCGTTTGGTAGAAATCCACGTGCGCGTTCTGCAAAAAGCACCATTTGCATGCACATCTTGTGGTTTTGCAGAAAACTTCATCCGCGTCTACCAAAAGATGCATGTGCATGCTTAAAACGCGTTTTCGGACAAATGCGTGCGCGGGTGCTAAAAAGAGCAGCATCGGCATGCTTAGCACGTCGTTTGGTAGAAATCCACGTGCGCGTTCTGCCAAAAGCACCATTTGCATGCACATCTTGTGGTTTGGCAGAAAACTTCATCCGCGTCTACCAAAAGATGCATGTGCATGCTTAAAACGCGTTTTCGCACAAATCCGTGCGCGGGTGCTAAAAAGAGCAGCATCGGCATGCTTAGCACGTCGTTTGGTAGGAGTCCACGTGCGCGTTCTGCCAAAAGCACCATTTGCATGCACATCTTGTGGTTTTGCAGAAAACTTCATCCGCGTCTACCAAAAGATGCATGTGCATGCTTAAAACGCGTTTTCGCACAAATCCGTGCGCGGGTGCTAAAAAGAGCAGCATCGGCATGCTTAGCACGTCGTTTGGTAGAAATCCACGTGCGCGTTCTGCAAAAAGCACCATTTGCATGCACACTTGTGGTTTTGCAGAAAACTTCATCCGCGTCTACCAAAAGATGCATGTGCATGCTTAAAACGCGTTTTCGCACAAATGCGTGCGCGGGTGCTAAAAAGAGTAGCATCGGCATGCTTAGCACGTCGTTTGGTAGAAATCCACGTGCGCGTTCTGCAAAAAGCACCATTTGCATGCACATCTTGTGGTTTTGCAGAAAACTTCATCCGCGTCTACCAAAAGTTGCATGTGCATGCTTAAAACGCGTTTTCGCACAAATGCGCGCGCGGGTGCTAAAAAGAGCAGCATCGGCAGGCTTAGCACGTCGTTTGGTAGAAATCCACGTGCGCGTTCTGCAAAAAGCACCATTTGCATGCACATCTTGTGGTTTTGCAGAAAACTTCATCCGCATCTACCAAAAGATGCATGTGCATGCTTAAAACGCGTTTTCGCACAAATGCGTGCGCCGGTGCTAAAAAGAGCAGCATCGGCATGCTTAGCACGTCCTTTGGTAGAAATCCACGTGCGCGTTCTGCCAAAAGCACCATTTGCATGCACATCTTGTGGTTTTGCAGAAAACTTCATCCGCGTCTACCAAAAGATGCATGTGCATGCTTAAAACGCGTTTTCGCACAAATGCGTGCGCGGGTGCTAAAAGGAGCAGCATCGGCATGCTTAGCACGTCGTTTGGTAGAAATCCACGTGCGCGTTCTGCCAAAAGCACCATTTGCATGCACATCTTGTGGTTTTGCAGAAAACTTCATCCGCGTCTACCAAAAGATGCATGTGCATGCTTAAAACGCGTTTTCGCACAAATCCGTGCGCGGGTGCTAAAAAGAGCAGCATCGGCATGTTTAGCACGTCGTTTGGTAGGAATCCACGTGCGCGTTCTGCCAAAAGCACCATTTGCATGCACATCTTGTGGTTTTGCAGAAAACTTCATCCGCGTCTACCAAAAGATGCATGTGCATGCTTAAAACGCGTTTTCGCACAAATCCGTGCGCGGGTGCTAAAAAGAGCAGCATCGGCATGCTTAGCACGTCGTTTGGTAGAAATCCACGTGCGCGTTCTGCAAAAAGCACCATTTGCATGCACATCTTGTGGTTTTGCAGAAAACTTCATCCGCGTCTACCAAAAGATGCATGTGCATGCTTAAAACGCGTTTTCGGACAAATGCGTGCGCGGGTGCTAAAAAGAGCAGCATCGGCATGCTTAGCACGTCGTTTGGTAGAAATCCACGTGCGCGTTCTGCCAAAAGCACCATTTGCATGCACATCTTGTGGTTTGGCAGAAAACTTCATCCGCGTCTACCAAAAGATGCATGTGCATGCTTAAAACGCGTTTTCGCACAAATCCGTGTGCGGGTGCTAAAAAGAGCAGCATCGGCATGCTTAGCACGTCGTTTGGTAGAAATCCACGTGCGCGTTCTGCCAAAAGCACCATTTGCATGCACATCTTGTGGTTTTGCAGAAAACTTCATCCGCGTCTACCAAAAGATGCATGTGCATGCTTAAAACGTGTTTTCGCACAAATCCGTGCGCGGGTGCTAAAAAGAGCAGCATCGGCATGCTTAGCACGTCGTTTGGTAGAAATCCACGTGCGCGTTCTGCCAAAAGCACCATTTGCATGCACATCTTGTGGTTTTGCAGAAAACTTCATCCGCGTCTACCAAAAGATGCATGTGCATGCTTAAAACGCGTTTTCGCACAAATCCGTGCGCGGGTGCTAAAAAGAGCAGCATCGGCATGCTTAGCACGTCGTTTGGTAGAAATCCACGTGCGCGTTCTGCCAAAAGCACCATTTGCATGCACATCTTGTGGTTTTGCAGAAAACTTCATCCGCGTCTACCAAATGATGCATGTGCATGCTTAAAACGCGTTTTCGCACAAATGCGTGCGCGGGTGCTAAAAAGAGTAGCATCGGCATGCTTAGCACGTCGTTTGGTAGGAATCCACGTGCGCGTTCTGCCAAAAGCACCATTTGCATGCACATCTTGTGGTTTTGCAGAAAACTTCATCCGCGTCTACCAAAAGATGCATGTGCATGCTTAAAACGCGTTTTCGCACAAATCCGTGCGCGGGTGCTAAAAAGAGCAGCATCGGCATGCTTAGCACGTCGTTTGGTAGAAATCCACGTGCGCGTTCTGCAAAAAGCACCATTTGCATGCACATCTTGTGGTTTTGCAGAAAACTTCATCCGCGTCTACCAAAAGATGCATGTGCATGCTTAAAACGCGTTTTCGCACAAATGCGTGCGCGGGTGCTAAAAAGAGTAGCACCGGCATGCTTAGCACGTCGTTTGGTAGAAATCCACGTGCGCGTTCTGCAAAAAGCACCATTTGCATGCACATCTTGTGGTTTTGCAGAAAACTTCATCCGCGTCTACCAAAAGATGCATGTGCATGCTTAAAACGCGTTTTCGCTCAAATCCGTGCGCGGGTGCTAAAAAGAGCAGAATCGGCATGCTTAGCACGTCGTTTGGTAGAAATCCACGTGCGCGTTCTGCCAAAAGCACCATTTGCATGCACATCTTGTGGTTTTGCAGAAAACTTCATCCGCGTCTAACAAAAGATGCATGTGCATGCTTAAAACGCGTTTTCGCACAAATCCGTGCGCGGGTGCTAAAAAGAGCAGCATCGGCATGCTTAGCACGTCGTTTGGTAGAAATCCACGTGCGCGTTCTGCCAAAAGCACCATTTGCATGCACATCTTGTGGTTTTGCAGAAAACTTCATCCGCGTCTACCAAAAGATGCATGTGCATGCTTAAAACGCGTTTTCGCACAAATCCGTGCGCGGGTGCTAAAAAGAGCAGCATCGGCATGCTTAGCACGTCGTTTGGTAGAAATCCACGTGCGCGTTCTGCAAAAAGCACCATTTGCATGCACATCTTGTGGTTTTGCAGAAAACTTCATCCGCGTCTACCAAAAGATGCATGTGCATGCTTAAAACGCGTTTTCGCACAAATGCGTGCGCGGGTGCTAAAAAGAGCAGCATCGGCATGCTTAGCACGTTGTTTGGTAGAAATCCACGTGCGCGTTCTGCAAAAAGCACCATTTGCATGCACATCTTGTGGTTTTGCAGAAAACTTCATCCGCGTCTACCAAAAGATGCATGTGCATGCTTAAGAGGAAGCTTTAGCTTGGGTGCTCCTATCTAAATACATGTAAAAGGAGAATTCGTTTTTCTCGGCAACCACTGCACTAAATTTGACGGGGTTAGCTGCATTTAAAAGAAAAGCTTAAACTCTAGTGACTGTTGGTTTCGAATTTTCGATTTAGGTCGTCAAATTTTTGTAAAAATTTGGCAAAAATCGCAAATTTTCAGAAAACGAAACTATCAAGTTTACAACTCCGTAACTCAGCAAGAAAAAATCATATCGCAATTCTGTAAATTGTACCTGATAGCACATCTAAAGCGGACAAAATTGATATGTTACATATGAACCTCAAAAAATGGAGTAATGTGTAATTACAACTTTTGCAGAACCTTCGTAAACAACTTAACAAATTCACGTAAGATGTAAACTGACATATCAAATTTGTGCGCTCTGAATGGTCTAATGGATGCCGTTTACAGAATCGCGATATCTGTTCTTGATGCAGAGCTATTAGCTTGTAAACTTCGTGCTTCTATTTTTTTCATACGTCTGAATTTTTGAAAATCCTTTTAACAAACTTCAAGCCCTAAATCAAAATTCCGCTTCCAACAGTCACTAGAATTTACCTGTCTCTCTCAAATGCAACAAATTTCATTAAAATCGGTCCAGAGGTTATCTCAGAAAAACGCTTTTGCGTTTTTACGTGTATTTGAATAGGCCGCGTTGGAGTTGAGCCCGAGCTAAAGCTTCCTCTTAAAACGCGTTTTCGCACAAATGCGTGCGCGGGTGCTAAAAAGAGCAGCATCGGCATGCTTAGCACGTCGTTTGGTAGAAATCCACGTGCGCGTTCTGCAAAAAGCACCATTTGCATGCACATCTTGTGGTTTTGCAGAAAACTTCATCCGCATCTACCAAAAGATGCATGTGCATGCTTAAAACGCGTTTTCGCACAAATGCGTGCGCGGGTGCTAAAAAGAGCAGCATCGGCATGCTTAGCACGTCGTTTGGTAGAAATCCACGTGCGCGTTCTGCCAAAAGCACGATTTGCATGCACATCTTGTGGTTTTGCAGAAAACTTCATCCGCGTCTACCAAAAGGCACCAAAAGTCTACCAAAAGGATGTGCATGCTTCAAACGCGTTTTCGCACAAATGCGTGCGCGGGTGCTAAAAGGAGCAGCATCGGCATGCTTAGCACGTCGTTTGGTAGAAATCCACGTGCGCGTTCTGCCAAAAGCACCATTTGCATGCACATCTTGTGGTTTTGCAGAAAACTTCATCCGCGTCTACCAAAAGATGCATGTGCATGCTTAAAACGCGTTTTCGCACAAATCCGTGCGCGGGTGCTAAAAAGAGCAGCATCGGCATGCTTAGCACGTCGTTTGCTAGGAATCCACGTGCGCGTTCTGCCAAAAGCACCATTTGCATGCACATCTTGTGGTTTTGCAGAAAACTTCATCCGCGTCTACCAAAAGATGCATGTGCATGCTTAAAACGCGTTTTCGCACAAATCCGTGCGCGGGTGCTAAAAAGAGCAGCATCGGCATGCTTAGCACGTCGTTTGGTAGAAATCCACGTGCGCGTTCTGCAAAAAGCACCATTTGCATGCACATCTTGTGGTTTTGCAGAAAACTTCATCCGCGTCTACCAAAAGATGCATGTGCATGCTTAAAACGCGTTTTCGCACAAATGCGTGCGCGGGTGCTAAAAAGAGCAGCATCGGCATGCTTAGCACGTCGTTTGGTAGAAATCCACGTGCGCGTTCTGCCAAAAGCACCATTTGCATGCACATCTTGTGGTTTTGCAGAAAACTTCATCCTCGTCTACCAAAAGATGCATGTGCATGCTTAAAACGCGTTTTCGCACAAATCCGTGCGCGGGTGCTAAAAAGAGCAGCATCGGCATGCTTAGCACGTCGTTTGGTAGAAATCCACGAGCGCGTTCTGCCAAAAGCACCATTTGCATGCACATCTTGTGGTTTTGCAGAAAACTTCATCCGCGTCTACCAAAAGATGCGTGTGCATGCTTAAAACGCGTTTTCGCACAAATGCGTGCGCGGGTGCTAAAAAGAGCAGCATCGGCATGCTTAGCACCTCGTTTGGTAGAAATCCGCGTGCGCGTTCTGCCAAAAGCACCATTTGCCTGCACATCTTGTGGTTTTGCAGAAAACTTCATCCGCGTCTACCAAAAGATGCATGTGCATGCTTAAAACGCGGTTTCGCACAAATCCGTGCGCGGGTGCTAAAAAGAGCAGCATCGGCATGCTTAGCACGTCGTTTGGTAGAAATCCACGTGCGCGTTCTGCCAAAAGCACCATTTGCATGCACATCTTGTGGTTTTGCAGAAAACTTCATCCGCGTCTACCAAAAGATGCATGTGCATGCTTAAAACGAGTTTTCGCACAAATCCGTGCGCGGGTGCTAAAAAGAGCAGCATCGGCATGCTTAGCACGTCGTTTGGTAGAAATCCACGTGCGCGTTCTGCCAAAAGCACCATTTGCATGCACATCTTGTGGTTTTGCAGAAAACTTCATCCGCGTCTACCAAAAGATGCATGTGCATGCTTAAAACGCGTTTTCGCACAAATCCGTGCGCGGGTGCTAAAAAGAGCAGCATCGGCATGCTTAGCACGTCGTTTGGTAGAAATGCACGTGCGCGTTCTGCCAAAAGCACCATTTGCATGCACATCTTGTGGTTTTGCAGAAAACTTCATCCGCGTCTACCAAAAGATGCATGTGCATGCTTAAAACGCGTTTTCGCACAAATCCGTGCGCGGGTGCTAAAAAGAGCAGCATCGGCATGCTTAGCACGTCGTTTGGTAGAAATCCACGTGCGCGTTCTGCAAAAAGCACCATTTGCATGCACATCTTGTGGTTTTGCAGAAAACTTCATCCGCGTCTACCAAAAGATGCATGTGCATGCTTAAAACGCGTTTTCGCACAAATGCGTGCGCGGGTGCTAAAAAGAGCAGCATCGGCATGCTTAGCACGTTGTTTGGTAGAAATCCACGTGCGCGTTCTGCAAAAAGCACCATTTGCATGCACATCTTGTGGTTTTGCAGAAAACTTCATCCGCGTCTACCAAAAGATGCATGTGCATGCTTAAGAGGAAGCTTTAGCTTGGGTGCTCCTATCTAAATACATGTAAAAGGAGAATTCGTTTTTCTCGGCAACCACTGCACTAAATTTGACGGGGTTTGCTGCATTTAAAAGAAAAGCTTAAAATCTAGTGACTGTTGGTTTCGAATTTTCGATTTAGGTTGTCAAATTTTTGTAAAAATTTGGCAAAAATCGAAAATTTTCAGAAAACGAAACTATCAAGTTTACAACTCCGTAACTCAGCAAGAAAAAATCATATCGCAATTCTGTAAATTGTACCTGATAGCACATCTAAAGCGGACAAAATTGATTTGTTACATATGAACCTCAAAAAATGGAGTAATGTGTAATTACAACTTTTGCAGAACCTTCGTAAACAACGTAACAAGATCACGTAAGATGTAAACTGACGTATCAAATTTGTCCGCTTTGAATGGTCTAATGGATGCCGTTTACAGAATCGCGATATCTGTTCTTGATGCAGAGCTATTAGCTTGTAAACTTCGTGCTTCTATTTTTTTCATACGTCTGAATTTTTGAAAATCATTTTAACAAAATTCAAGCCCTAAATCAAAATTCCGCTTCCAACAGTCACTAGAATTTAACTTTCTCTCTCAAATGCAACAAATTTCATTAAAATCGGTCCAGAGGTTATCTCAGAAAGACGCTTTTGCGTTTTTACATGTATTTGAATAGGCCGCGTTGGAGTTGAGCCCGAGCTAAAGCTTCCTCTTAAAACGCGTTTTCGCACAAATGCGTGCGCGGGTGCTAAAAAGAGCAGCATCGGCATGCTTAGCACGTCGTTTGGTAGAAATCCACGTGCGCGTTCTGCCAAAAGCACCATTTGCATGCACATCTTGTGGTTTTGCAGAAAACTTCATCCGCGTCTACCAAAAGATGCATGTGCATGCTTAAAACGCGTTTTTGCACAAATCCGTGCGCGGGTGCTAAAAAGAGCAGCATCGGCATGCTTAGCACGTCGTTTGGTAGAAATCCACGTGCGCGTTCTGCAAACAGCACCATTTGCATGCACATCTTGTGGTTTTGCAGAAAACTTCATCCGCGTCTACCAAAAGATGCATGTGCATGCTTAAAACGCGTTTTCGCACAAATGCGTGCCCGGGTGCTAAAAAGAGCAGCATCGGCATGCTTAGCACCTCGTTTGGTAGAAATCCACGTGCGCGTTCTGCCAAAAGCACCATTTGCATGCACATCTTGTGGTTTTGCAGAAAACTTCATCCGCGTCTACCAAAAGATGCATGTGCATGCTTAAAACGCGTTTTCGCACAAATCCGTGCGCGGGTGCTAAAAAGAGCAGCATCGGCATGCTTAGCACGTCGTTTGGTAGAAATCCACGTGCGCGTTCTGCCAAAAGCACCATTTGCATGCACATCTTGTGGTTTTGCAGAAAACTTCATCCGCGTCTACCAAAAGATGCATGTGCATGCTTAAAACGCGTTTTCGCACAAATCCGTGCGCGGGTGCTAAAAAGAGCAGCATCGGCATGCTTAGCACGTCGTTTGGTAGAAATCCACGTGCGCGTTCTGCCAAAAGCACCATTTGCATGCACATCTTGTGGTTTTGCAGAAAACTTCATCCGCGTCTACCAAAAGATGCATGTGCATGCTTAAAACGCGTTTTCGCACAAATCCGTGCGCGGGTTCTAAAAAGAGCAGCATCGGCATGCTTAGCACGTCGTTTGGTAGAAATCCACGTGCGCGTTCTGCAAAAAGCACCATTTGCATGCACATCTTGTGGTTTTGCAGAAAACTTCATCCGCGTCTACCAAAAGATGCATGTGCATGCTTAAAACGCGTTTTCGCACAAATGCGTGCGCGGGTGCTAAAAAGAGTAGCATCGGCATGCTTAGCACGTCGTTTGGTAGAAATCCACGTGCGCGTTCTGCAAAAAGCACCATTTGCATGCACATCTTGTGGTTTTGCAGAAAACTTCATCCGCGTCTACCAAAAGATGCATGTGCATGCTTAAAACGCGTTTTCGCACAAATGCGTGCGCGGGTGCTAAAAAGAGCAGCATCGGCATGCTTAGCACGTCGTTTGGTAGAAATCCACGTGCGCGTTCTGCCAAAAGCACCATTTGCATGCACATCTTGTGGTTTTGCAGAAAACTTCATCCTCGTCTACCAAAAGATGCATGTGCATGCTTAAAACGCGTTTTCGCACAAATCCGTGCGCGGGTGCTAAAAAGAGCAGCATCGGCATGCTTAGCACGTCGTTTGGTAGAAATCCACGAGCGCGTTCTGCCAAAAGCACCATTTGCATGCACATCTTGTGGTTTTGCAGAAAACTTCATCCGCGTCTACCAAAAGATGCATGTGCATGCTTAAAACGCGTTTTCGCACAAATCCGTGCGCGGGTGCTAAAAAGAGCAGCATCGGCATGCTTAGCACGTCGTTTGGTAGAAATCCACGTGCGCGTTCTGCCAAAAGCACCATTTGCATGCACATCTTGTGGTTTTGCAGAAAACTTCATCCGCGTCTACCAAAAGATGCATGTGCATGCTTAAAACGCGTTTTAGCACAAATCCGTGCGCGGGTGCTAAAAAGAGCAGCATCGGCATGCTTAGCACGTCGTTTGGTAGAAATCCACGTGCGCGTTCTGCCAAAAGCACCATTTGCATGCACATCTTGTGGTTTTGCAGAAAACTTCATCCGCGTCTACCAAAAGATGCATGTGCATGCTTAAAACGCGTTTTCGCACAAATCCGTGCATGGGTGCTAAAAAGAGCAGCATCGGCATGCTTAGCACGTCGTTTGGTAGAAATCCACGTGCGCGTTCTGCCAAAAGCACCATTTGCATGCACATCTTGTGGTTTTGCAGAAAACTTCATCCGCGTCTACCAAAAGATGCATGTGCATGCTTAAAACGCGTTTTCGCACAAATCCGTGCGCGGGTGCTAAAAAGAGCAGCATCGGCATGCTTAGCACGTCGTTTGGTAGAAATCCACGTGCGCGTTCTGCAAAAAGCACCATTTGCATGCACATCTTGTGGTTTTGCAGAAAACTTCATCCGCGTCTACCAAAAGATGCATGTGCATGCTTAAAACGCGTTTTCGCACAAATGCGTGCGCGGGTGCTAAAAAGAGTAGCATCGGCATGCTTAGCACGTCGTTTGGTAGAAATCCACGTGCGCGTTCTGCAAAAAGCACCATTTGCATGCACATCTTGTGGTTTTGCAGAAAACTTCATCCGCGTCTA
Organism: Dermacentor andersoni; assembly: GCF_023375885.2. Classification (NCBI taxonomy): domain Eukaryota; kingdom Metazoa; phylum Arthropoda; class Arachnida; order Ixodida; family Ixodidae; genus Dermacentor; species Dermacentor andersoni. The sequence continues at coordinate 104,421 of NW_027314846.1, read as the reverse complement.
CCAAAAGATGCATGTGCATGCTTAAAACGCGTTTTCGCACAAATGCGTGCGCGGGTGCTAAAAAGAGCAGCATCGGCATGCTTAGCACGTCGTTTGGTAGAAATCCACGTGCGCGTTCTGCCAAAAGCACCATTTGCATGCACATCTTGTGGTTTTGCAGAAAACTTCATCCTCGTCTACCAAAAGATGCATGTGCATGCTTAAAACGCGTTTTCGCACAAATCCGTGCGCGGGTGCTAAAAAGAGCAGCATCGGCATGCTTAGCACGTCGTTTGGTAGAAATCCACGAGCGCGTTCTGCCAAAAGCACCATTTGTATGCACATCTTGTGGTTTTGCAGAAAACTTCATCCGCGTCTACCAAAAGATGCATGTGCATGCTTAAAACGCGTTTTCGCACAAATGCGTGCGCGGGTGCTAAAAAGAGCAGCATCGGCATGCTTAGCACGTCGTTTGGTAGAAATCCACGTGCGCGTTCTGCCAAAAGCACCATTTGCATGCACATCTTGTGGTTTTGCAGAAAACTTCATCCGCGTCTACCAAAAGATGCATGTGCATGCTTAAAACGCGGTTTCGCACAAATCCGTGCGCGGGTGCTAAAAAGAGCAGCATCGGCATGCTTAGCACGTCGTTTGGTAGAAATCCACGTGCGCGTTCTGCCAAAAGCACCATTTGCATGCACATCTTGTGGTTTTGCAGAAAACTTCATCCGCGTCTACCAAAAGATGCATGTGCATGCTTAAAACGCGTTTTCGCACAAATCCGTGCGCGGGTGCTAAAAAGAGCAGCATCGGCATGCTTAGCACGTCGTTTGGTAGAAATCCACGTGCGCGTTCTGCCAAAAGCACCATTTGCATGCACATCTTGTGGTTTTGCAGAAAACTTCATCCGCGTCTACCAAAAGATGCATGTGCATGCTTAAAACGCGTTTTCGCACAAATCCGTGCGCGGGTGCTAAAAAGAGCAGCATCGGCATGCTTAGCACGTCGTTTGGTAGAAATCCACATGCGCGTTCTGCAAAAAGCACCATTTGCATGCACATCTTGTGGTTTTGCAGAAAACTTCATCCGCGTCTACCAAAAGATGCATGTGCATGCTTAAAACGCGTTTTCGCACAAATGCGTGCGCGGGTGCTAAAAAGAGCAGCATCGGCATGCTTAGCACGTTGTTTGGTAGAAATCCACGTGCGCGTTCTGCAAAAAGCACCATTTGCATGCACATCTTGTGGTTTTGCAGAAAACTTCATCCGCGTCTACCAAAAGATGCATGTGCATGCTTAAGAGGAAGCTTTAGCTTGGGTGCTCCTATCTAAATACATGTAAAAGGAGAATTCGTTTTTCTCGGCAACCACTGCACTAAATTTGACGGGGTTTGCTGCATTTAAAAGAAAAGCTTAAACTCTAGTGACTGTTGGTTTCGAATTTTCGATTTAGGTCGTCAAATGTTTGTAAAAATTTGGCAAAAATCGCAAATTTTCAGAAAACGAAACTATCAAGTTTACAACTCCGTAACTCAGCAGGAAAAAATCATATCGCAATTCTGTAAATTGTACCTGATAGCACATCTAAAGCGGACAAAATTGATATGTTACATATGAACCTCAAAAAATGGAGTAATGTGTAATTACAACTTTTGCTGAACCTTCGTAAACAACGTAACAAATTCACGTAAGATGTAAACTGACATATCAAATTTGTGCGCTCTGAATGGTCTAATGGATGCCGTTTACAGAATCGCGATATCTGTTCTTGATGCAGAGCTATTAGCTTGTAAACTTCGTGCTTCTATTTTTTTCATACGTCTGAATTTTTGAAAATCCTTTTAACAAACTTCAAGCCCTAAATCAAAATTCCGCTTCCAACAGTCACTAGAATTTAACTGTCTCTCTCAAATGCAACAAATTTCATTAAAATCGGTCCAGAGGTTATCTCAGAAAAACGCTTTTGCGTTTTTACGTGTATTTGAATAGGCCGCGTTGGAGTTGAGCCCGAGCTAAAGCTTCCTCTTAAAACGCGTTTTCGCACAAATGCGTGCGCGGGTGCTAAAAAGAGCAGCATCGGCATGCTTAGCACGTCGTTTGGTAGAAATCCACGTGCGCGTTCTGCAAAAAGCACCATTTGCATGCACATCTTGTGGTTTTGCAGAAAACTTCATCCGCATCTACCAAAAGATGCATGTGCATGCTTAAAACGCGTTTTCGCACAAATGCGTGCGCGGGTGCTAAAAAGAGCAGCATCGGCATGCTTAGCACGTCGTTTGGTAGAAATCCACGTGCGCGTTCTGCCAAAAGCACGATTTGCATGCACATCTTGTGGTTTTGCAGAAAACTTCATCCGCGTCTACCAAAAGATGCATGTGCATGCTTCAAACGCGTTTTCGCACAAATGCGTGCGCGGGTGCTAAAAGGAGCAGCATCGGCATGCTTAGCACGTCGTTTGGTAGAAATCCACGTGCGCGTTCTGCCAAAAGCACCATTTGCATGCACATCTTGTGGTTTTGCAGAAAACTTCATCCGCGTCTACCAAAAGATGCATGTGCATGCTTAAAACGCGTTTTCGCACAAATCCGTGCGCGGGTGCTAAAAAGAGCAGCATCGGCATGCTTAGCACGTCGTTTGGTAGGAATCCACGTGCGCGTTCTGCCAAAAGCACCATTTGCATGCACATCTTGTGGTTTTGCAGAAAACTTCATCCGCGTCTACCAAAAGATGCATGTGCATGCTTAAAACGCGTTTTCGCACAAATCCGTGCGCGGGTGCTAAAAAGAGCAGCATCGGCATGCTTAGCACGTCGTTTGGTAGAAATCCACGTGCGCGTTCTGCAAAAAGCACCATTTGCATGCACATCTTGTGGTTTTGCAGAAAACTTCATCCGCGTCTACCAAAAGATGCATGTGCATGCTTAAAACGCGTTTTCGCACAAATGCGTGCGCGGGTGCTAAAAAGAGTAGCATCGGCATGCTTAGCACGTCGTTTGGTAGAAATCCACGTGCGCGTTCTGCAAAAAGCACCATTTGCATGCACATCTTGTGGTTTTGCAGAAAACTTCATCCGCGTCTACCAAAAGATGCATGTGCATGCTTAAAACGCGTTTTCGCACAAATGCGTGCGCGGGTGCTAAAAAGAGCAGCATCGGCATGCTTAGCACGTCGTTTGGTAGAAATCCACGTGCGCGTTCTGCCAAAAGCACCATTTGCATGCACATCTTGTGGTTTTGCAGAAAACTTCATCCTCGTCTACCAAAAGATGCATGTGCATGCTTAAAACGCGTTTTCGCACAAATGCGTGCGCGGGTGCTAAAAAGAGCAGCATCGGCATGCTTAGCACGTCGTTTGGTAGAAATCCACGTGCGCGTTCTGCCAAAAGCACCATTTGCATGCACATCTTGTGGTTTTGCAGAAAACTTCATCCGCGTCTACCAAAAGATGCATGTGCATGCTTAGAACGCGTTTTCGCACAAATGCGTGCGCGGGTGCTAAAAGGAGCAGCATCGGCATGCTTAGCACGTCGTTTGGTAGAAATCCACGTGCGCGTTCTGCCAAAAGCACCATTTGCATGCACATCTTGTGGTTTTGCAGAAAACTTCATCCGCGTCTACCAAAAGATGCATGTGCATGCTTAAAACGCGTTTTCGCACAAATCCGTGCGCGGGTGCTAAAAAGAGCAGCATCGGCATGCTTAGCACGTCGCTTGGTAGGAATCCACGTGCGCGTTCTGCCAAAAGCACCATTTGCATGCACATCTTGTGGTTTTGCAGAAAACTTCATCCGCGTCTACCAAAAGATGCATGTGCATGCTTAAAACGCGTTTTCGCACAAATCCGTGCGCGGGTGCTAAAAAGAGCAGCATCGGCATGCTTAGCACGTCGTTTGGTAGAAATCCACGTGCGCGTTCTGCAAAAAGCACCATTTGCATGCACATCTTGTGGTTTTGCAGAAAACTTCATCCGCGTCTACCAAAAGATGCATGTGCATGCTTAAAACGCGTTTTCGCACAAATGCGTGCGCGGGTGCTAAAAAGAGTAGCATCGGCATGCTTAGCACGTCGTTTGGTAGAAATCCACGTGCGCGTTCTGCAAAAAGCACCATTTGCATGCACATCTTGTGGTTTTGCAGAAAACTTCATCCGCGTCTACCAAAAGATGCATGTGCATGCTTAAAACGCGTTTTCGTACAAATGCGCGCGCGGGTGCTAAAAAGAGCAGCATCGGCAGGCTTAGCACGTCGTTTGGTAGAAATCCACGTGCGCGTTCTGCAAAAAGCACCATTTGCATGCACATCTTGTGGTTTTGCAGAAAACTTCATCCGCATCTACCAAAAGATGCATGTGCATGCTTAAAACGCGTTTTCGCACAAATGCGTGCGCGGGTGATAAAAAGAGCAGCATCGGCATGCTTAGCACGTCCTTTGGTAGAAATCCACGTGCGCGTTCTGCCAAAAGCACCATTTGCATGCACATCTTGTGGTTTTGCAGAAAACTTCATCCGCGTCTACCAAAAGATGCATGTGCATGCTTAAAACGCGTTTTCGCACAAATGCGTGCGCGGGTGCTAAAAGGAGCAGCATCGGCATGCTTAGCACGTCGTTTGGTAGAAATCCACGTGCGCGTTCTGCCAAAAGCACCATTTGCATGCACATCTTGTGGTTTTGCAGAAAACTTCATCCGCGTCTACCAAAAGATGCATGTGCATGCTTAAAACGCGTTTTCGCACAAATCCGTGCGCGGGTGCTAAAAAGAGCAGCATCGGCATGTTTAGCACGTCGTTTGGTAGGAATCCACGTGCGCGTTCTGCCAAAAGCACCATTTGCATGCACATCTTGTGGTTTTGCAGAAAACTTCATCCGCGTCTACCAAAAGATGCATGTGCATGCTTAAAACGCGTTTTCGCACAAATCCGTGCGCGGGTGCTAAAAAGAGCAGCATCGGCATGCTTAGCACGTCGTTTGGTAGAAATCCACGTGCGCGTTCTGCAAAAAGCACCATTTGCATGCACATCTTGTGGTTTTGCAGAAAACTTCATCCGCGTCTACCAAAAGATGCATGTGCATGCTTAAAACGCGTTTTCGGACAAATGCGTGCGCGGGTGCTAAAAAGAGCAGCATCGGCATGCTTAGCACGTCGTTTGGTAGAAATCCACGTGCGCGTTCTGCCAAAAGCACCATTTGCATGCACATCTTGTGGTTTGGCAGAAAACTTCATCCGCGTCTACCAAAAGATGCATGTGCATGCTTAAAACGCGTTTTCGCACAAATCCGTGCGCGGGTGCTAAAACGAGCAGCATCGGCATGCTTAGCACGTCGTTTGGTAGAAATCCACGTGCGCGTTCTGCCAAAAGCACCATTTGCATGCACATCTTGTGGTTTTGCAGAAAACTTCATCCGCGTCTACCAAAAGATGCATGTGCATGCTTAAAACGTGTTTTCGCACAAATCCGTGCGCGGGTGCTAAAAAGAGCAGCATCGGCATGCTTAGCACGTCGTTTGGTAGAAATCCACGTGCGCGTTCTGCCAAAAGCACCATTTGCATGCACATCTTGTGGTTTTGCAGAAAACTTCATCCGCGTCTACCAAAAGATGCATGTGCATGCTTAAAACGCGTTTTCGCACAAATCCGTGCGCGGGTGCTAAAAAGAGCAGCATCGGCATGCTTAGCACGTCGTTTGGTAGAAATCCACGTGCGCGTTCTGCCAAAAGCACCATTTGCATGCACATCTTGTGGTTTTGCAGAAAACTTCATCCGCGTCTACCAAATGATGCATGTGCATGCTTAAAACGCGTTTTCGCACAAATGCGTGCGCGGGTGCTAAAAAGAGTAGCATCGGCATGCTTAGCACGTCGTTTGGTAGAAATCCACGTGCGCGTTCTGCAAAAAGCACCATTTGCATGCACATCTTGTGGTTTTGCAGAAAACTTCATCCGCGTCTACCAAAAGATGCATGTGCATGCTTAAAACGCGTTTTCGCACAAATCCGTGCGCGGGTGCTAAAAAGAGCAGCATCGGCATGCTTAGCACGTCGTTTGGTAGAAATCCACGTGCGCGTTCTGCAAAAAGCACCATTTGCATGCACATCTTGTGGTTTTGCAGAAAACTTCATCCGCGTCTACCAAAAGATGCATGTGCATGCTTAAAACGCGTTTTCGCACAAATGCGTGCGCGGGTGCTAAAAAGAGTAGCATCGGCATGCTTAGCACGTCGTTTGGTAGAAATCCACGTGCGCGTTCTGCAAAAAGCACCATTTGCATGCACATCTTGTGGTTTTGCAGAAAACTTCATCCGCGTCTACCAAAAGATGCATGTGCATGCTTAAAACGCGTTTTCGCACAAATGCGCGCGCGGGTGCTAAAAAGAGCAGCATCGGCAGGCTTAGCACGTCGTTTGGTAGAAATCCACGTGCGCGTTCTGCAAAAAGCACCATTTGCATGCACATCTTGTGGTTTTGCAGAAAACTTCATCCGCATCTACCAAAAGATGCATGTGCATGCTTAAAACGCGTTTTCGCACAAATGCGTGCGCGGGTGCTAAAAAGAGCAGCATCGGCATGCTTAGCACGTCGTTTGGTAGAAATCCACGTGCGCGTTCTGCCAAAAGCACCATTTGCATGCACATCTTGTGGTTTGGCAGAAAACTTCATCCGCGTCTACCAAAAGATGCATGTGCATGCTTAAAACGCGTTTTCGCACAAATCCGTGCGCGGGTGCTAAAAAGAGCAGCATCGGCATGCTTAGCACGTCGTTTGGTAGAAATCCACGTGCGCGTTCTGCCAAAAGCACCATTTGCATGCACATCTTGTGGTTTTGCAGAAAACTTCATCCGCGTCTACCAAAAGATGCATGTGCATGCTTAAAACGTGTTTTCGCACAAATCCGTGCGCGGGTGCTAAAAAGAGCAGCATCGGCATGCTTAGCACGTCGTTTGGTAGAAATCCACGTGCGCGTTCTGCCAAAAGCACCATTTGCATGCACATCTTGTGGTTTTGCAGAAAACTTCATCCGCGTCTACCAAAAGATGCATGTGCATGCTTAAAACGCGTTTTCGCACAAATCCGTGCGCGGGTGCTAAAAAGAGCAGCATCGGCATGCTTAGCACGTCGTTTGGTAGAAATCCACGTGCGCGTTCTGCCAAAAGCACCATTTGCATGCACATCTTGTGGTTTTGCAGAAAACTTCATCCGCGTCTACCAAATGATGCATGTGCATGCTTAAAACGCGTTTTCGCACAAATGCGTGCGCGGGTGCTAAAAAGAGTAGCATCGGCATGCTTAGCACGTCGTTTGGTAGAAATCCACGTGCGCGTTCTGCAAAAAGCACCATTTGCATGCACATCTTGCGGTTTTGCAGAAAACTTCATCCGCGTCTACCAAAAGATGCATGTGCATGCTTAAAACGCGTTTTCGCACAAATGCGCGCGCGGGTGCTAAAAAGAGCAGCATCGGCAGGCTTAGCACGTCGTTTGGTAGAAATCCACGTGCGCGTTCTGCAAAAAGCACCATTTGCATGCACATCTTGTGGTTTTGCAGAAAACTTCATCCGCATCTACCAAAAGATGCATGTGCATGCTTAAAACGCGTTTTCGCACAAATGCGTGCGCGGGTGCTAAAAAGAGCAGCATCGGCATGCTTAGCACGTCGTTTGGTAGAAATCCACGTGCGCGTTCTGCCAAAAGCACCATTTGCATGCACATCTTGTGGTTTTGCAGAAAACTTCATCCGCGTCTACCAAAAGATGCATGTGCATGCTTAAAACGCGTTTTCGCACAAATGCGTGCGCGGGTGCTAAAAGGAGCAGCATCGGCATGCTTAGCACGTCGTTTGGTAGAAATCCACGTGCGCGTTCTGCCAAAAGCACCATTTGCATGCACATCTTGTGGTTTTGCAGAAAACCATCCGCGTCTACCAAAAGATGCATGTGCATGCTTAAAACGCGTTTTCGCACAAATCCGTGCGCGGGTGCTAAAAAGAGCAGCATCGGCATGCTTAGCACGTCGTTTGGTAGGAATCCACGTGCGCGTTCTGCCAAAAGCACCATTTGCATGCACATCTTGTGGTTTTGCAGAAAACTTCATCCGCGTCTACCAAAAGATGCATGTGCATGCTTAAAACGCGTTTTCGCACAAATCCGTGCGCGGGTGCTAAAAAGAGTAGCACCGGCATGCTTAGCACGTCGTTTGGTAGAAATCCACGTGCGCGTTCTGCAAAAAGCACCATTTGCATGCACATCTTGTGGTTTTGCAGAAAACTTCATCCGCGTCTACCAAAAGATGCATGTGCATGCTTAAAACGCGTTTTCGGACAAATGCGTGCGCGGGTGCTAAAAAGAGCAGCATCGGCATGCTTAGCACGTCGTTTGTTAGAAATCCACGTGCGCGTTCTGCAAAAAGCACCATTTGCATGCACATCTTGTGGTTTGGCAGAAAACTTCATCCGCGTCTACCAAAAGATGCATGTGCATGCTTAAAACGCGTTTTCGGACAAATGCGTGCGCGGGTGCTAAAAAGAGCAGCATCGGCATGCTTAGCACGTCGTTTGTTAGAAATCCACGTGCGCGTTCTGCAAAAAGCACCATTTGCATGCACATCTTGTGGTTTGGCAGAAAACTTCATCCGCGTCTACCAAAAGATGCATGTGCATGCTTAAAACGCGTTTTCGCACAAATCCGTGCCCGGGTGCTAAAAAGAGCAGAATCGGCATGCTTAGCACGTTGTTTGGTAGAAATCCACGTGCGCGTTCTGCAAAAAGCACCATTTGCATGCACATCTTGTGGTTTTGCAGAAAACTTCATCCGCGTCTACCAAAAGATGCATGTGCATGCTTAAGAGGAAGCTTTAGCTTGGGTGCTCCTATCTAAATACATGTAAAAGGAGAATTCGTTTTTCTCGGCAACCACTGCACTAAATTTGACGGGGTTTGCTGCATTTAAAAGAAAAGCTTAAACTCTAGTGACTGTTGGTTTCGAATTTTCGATTTAGGTCGTCAAATTTTTGTAAAAATTTGGCAAAAATCGCAAATTTTCAGAAAACGAAACTATCAAGTTTACAACTCCGTAACTCAGCAAGAAAAAATCATATCGCAATTCTGTAAATTGTACCTGATAGCACATCTAAAGTGGACAAAATTGATATGTTACACATGAACCTCAAAAAATGGAGTAATGTGTAATTACAACTTTTGCAGAACCTTCGTAAACAACTTAACAAATTCACGTAAGATGTAAACTGACATATCAAATTTGTGCGCTCTGAATGGTCTAATGGATGCCGTTTACAGAATCGCGATATCTGTTCTTGATGCAGAGCTATTAGCTTGTAAACTTCGTGCTTCTATTTTTTTCATACGTCTGAATTTTTGAAAATCCTTTTAACAAACTTCAAGCCCTAAATCAAAATTCCGCTTCCAACAGTCACTAGAATTTAACTGTCTCTCTCAAATGCAACAAATTTCATTAAAATCGGTCCAGAGGTTATCTCAGAAAAACGCTTTTGCGTTTTTACGTGTATTTGAATAGGCCGCGTTGGAGTTGAGCCCGAGCTAAAGCTTCCTCTTAAAACGCGTTTTCGCACAAATGCGTGCGCGGGTGCTAAAAAGAGCAGCATCGGCATGCTTAGCACGTCGTTTGGTAGAAATCCACGTGCGCGTTCTGCAAAAAGCACCATTTGCATGCACATCTTGTGGTTTTGCAGAAAACTTCATCCGCGTCTACCAAAAGATGCATGTGCATGCTTAAAACGCGTTTTCGCACAAATGCGTGCGCGGGTGCTAAAAAGAGCAGCATCGGCATGCTTAGCACGTTGTTTGGTAGAAATCCACGTGCGCGTTCTGCAAAAAGCACCATTTGCATGCACATCTTGTGGTTTTGCAGAAAACTTCATCCGCGTCTACCAAAAGATGCATGTGCATGCTTAAGAGGAAGCTTTAGCTTGGGTGCTCCTATCTAAATACATGTAAAAGGAGAATTCGTTTTTCTCGGCAACCACTGCACTAAATTTGACGGGGTTTGCTGCATTTAAAAGAAAAGCTTAAACTCTAGTGACTGTTGGTTTCGAATTTTCGATTTAGGTCATCAAATTTTTGTAAAAATTTGGCAAAAATCGCAAATTTTCAGAAAACGAAACTATCAAGTTTACAACTCCGTAACTCAGCAAGAAAAAATCATATCGCAATTCTGTAAATTGTACCTGATAGCACATCTAAAGTGGACAAAATTGATATGTTACATATGAACCTCAAAAAATGGAGTAATGTGTAATTACAACTTTTGCAGAACCTTCGTAAACAACTTAAGAAATTCACGTAAGATGTAAACTGACATATCAAATTTGTGCGCTCTGAATGGTCTAATGGATGCCGTTTACAGAATCGCGATATCTGTTCTTGATGCAGAGCTATTAGCTTGTAAACTTCGTGCTTCTATTTTTTTCATACGTCTGAATTTTTGAAAATCCTTTTAACAAACTTCAAGCCCTAAGTCAAAATTCCGCTTCCAACAGTCACTAGTATTTAACTGTCTCTCTCAAATGCAACAAATTTCATTAAAATCGGTCCAGAGGTTATCTCAGAAAAACGCTTTTGCGTTTTTACGTGTATTTGAATAGGCCGCGTTGGAGTTGAGCCCGAGCTAAAGCTTCCTCTTAAAACGCGTTTTCGCACAAATGCGTGCGCGGGTGCTAAAAAGAGCAGCATCGGCATGCTTAGCACGTCGTTTGGTAGAAATCCACGTGCGCGTTCTGCAAAAAGCACCATTTGCATGCACATCTTGTGGTTTTGCAGAAAACTTCATCCGCATCTACCAAAAGATGCATGTGCATGCTTAAAACGCGTTTTCGCACAAATGCGTGCGCGGGTGCTAAAAAGAGCAGCATCGGCATGCTTAGCACGTCGTTTGGTAGAAATCCACGTGCGCGTTCTGCCAAAAGCACGATTTGCATGCACATCTTGTGGTTTTGCAGAAAACTTCATCCGCGTCTACCAAAAGGCACCAAAAGTCTACCAAAAGGATGTGCATGCTTCAAACGCGTTTTCGCACAAATGCGTGCGCGGGTGCTAAAAGGAGCAGCATCGGCATGCTTAGCACGTCGTTTGGTAGAAATCCACGTGCGCGTTCTGCCAAAAGCACCATTTGCATGCACATCTTGTGGTTTTGCAGAAAACTTCATCCGCGTCTACCAAAAGATGCATGTGCATGCTTAAAACGCGTTTTCGCACAAATCCGTGCGCGGGTGCTAAAAAGAGCAGCATCGGCATGCTTAGCACGTCGTTTGCTAGGAATCCACGTGCGCGTTCTGCCAAAAGCACCATTTGCATGCACATCTTGTGGTTTTGCAGAAAACTTCATCCGCGTCTACCAAAAGATGCATGTGCATGCTTAAAACGCGTTTTCGCACAAATCCGTGCGCGGGTGCTAAAAAGAGCAGCATCGGCATGCTTAGCACGTCGTTTGGTAGAAATCCACGTGCGCGTTCTGCAAAAAGCACCATTTGCATGCACATCTTGTGGTTTTGCAGAAAACTTCATCCGCGTCTACCAAAAGATGCATGTGCATGCTTAAAACGCGTTTTCGCACAAATGCGTGCGCGGGTGCTAAAAAGAGCAGCATCGGCATGCTTAGCACGTCGTTTGGTAGAAATCCACGTGCGCGTTCTGCCAAAAGCACCATTTGCATGCACATCTTGTGGTTTTGCAGAAAACTTCATCCTCGTCTACCAAAAGATGCATGTGCATGCTTAAAACGCGTTTTCGCACAAATCCGTGCGCGGGTGCTAAAAAGAGCAGCATCGGCATGCTTAGCACGTCGTTTGGTAGAAATCCACGAGCGCGTTCTGCCAAAAGCACCATTTGCATGCACATCTTGTGGTTTTGCAGAAAACTTCATCCGCGTCTACTAAAAGATGCATGTGCATGCTTAAAACGCGTTTTCGCACAAATGCGTGCGTGGGTGCTAAAAAGAGCAGCATCGGCATGCTTAGCACGTCGTTTGGTAGAAATCCACGTGCGCGTTCTGCCAAAAGCACCATTTGCATGCACATCTTGTGGTTTTGCAGAAAACTTCATCCGCGTCTACCAAAAGATGCATGTGCATGCTTAAAACGCGGTTTCGCACAAATCCGTGCGCGGGTGCTAAAAAGAGCAGCATCGGCATGCTTAGCACGTCGTTTGGTAGAAATCCACGTGCGCGTTCTGCCAAAAGCACCATTTGCATGCACATCTTGTGGTTTTGCAGAAAACTTCATCCGCGTCTACCAAAAGATGCATGTGCATGCTTAAAACGCGTTTTCGCACAAATCCGTGCGCGGGTGCTAAAAAGAGCAGCATCGGCATGCTTAGCACGTCGTTTGGTAGAAATCCACGTGCGCGTTCTGCAAAAAGCACCATTTGCATGCACATCTTGTGGTTTTGCAGAAAACTTCATCCGCGTCTACCAAAAGATGCATGTGCATGCTTAAAACGCGTTTTCGCACAAATGCGTGCGCGGGTGCTAAAAAGAGCAGCATCGGCATGCTTAGCACGTCGTTTGGTAGAAATGCACGTGCGCGTTCTGCCAAAAGCACCATTTGCATGCACATCTTGTGGTTTTGCAGAAAACTTCTTCCGCGTCTACCAAAAGATGCATGTGCATGCTTAAAACGCGTTTTCGCACAAATCCGTGCGCGGGTGCTAAAAAGAGCAGCATCGGCATGCTTAGCACGTCGTTTGGTAGAAATCCACGTGCGCGTTCTGCAAAAAGCACCATTTGCATGCACATCTTGTGGTTTTGCAGAAAACTTCATCCGCGTCTACCAAAAGATGCATGTGCATGCTTAAAACGCGTTTTCGCACAAATGCGTGCGCGGGTGCTAAAAAGAGCAGCATCGGCATGCTTAGCACGTTGTTTGGTAGAAATCCACGTGCGCGTTCTGCAAAAAGCACCATTTGCATGCACATCTTGTGGTTTTGCAGAAAACTTCATCCGCGTCTACCAAAAGATGCATGTGCATGCTTAAGAGGAAGCTTTAGCTTGGGTGCTCCTATCTAAATACATGTAAAAGGAGAATTCGTTTTTCTCGGCAACCACTGCACTAAATTTGACGGGGTTTGCTGCATTTAAAAGAAAAGCTTAAAATCTAGTGACTGTTGGTTTCGAATTTTCGATTTAGGTTGTCAAATTTTTGTAAAAATTTGGCAAAAATCGAAAATTTTCAGAAAACGAAACTATCAAGTTTACAACTCCGTAACTCAGCAAGAAAAAATCATATCGCAATTCTGTAAATTGTACCTGATAGCACATCTAAAGCGGACAAAATTGATTTGTTACATATGTACCTCAAAAAATGGAGTAATGTGTAATTACAACTTTTGCAGAACCTTCGTAAACAACGTAACAAGATCACGTAAGATGTAAACTGACGTATCAAATTTGTCCGCTTTGAATGGTCTAATGGATGCCGTTTACAGAATCGCGATATCTGTTCTTGATGCAGAGCTATTAGCTTGTAAACTTCGTGCTTCTATTTTTTTCATACGTCTGAATTTTTGAAAATCATTTTAACAAAATTCAAGCCCTAAATCAAAATTCCGCTTCCAACAGTCACTAGAATTTAACTTTCTCTCTCAAATGCAACAAATTTCATTAAAATCGGTCCAGAGGTTATCTCAGAAAGACGCTTTTGCGTTTTTACATGTATTTGAATAGGCCGCGTTGGAGTTGAGCCCGAGCTAAAGCTTCCTCTTAAAACGCGTTTTCGCACAAATGCGTGCGCGGGTGCTAAAAAGAGCAGCATCGGCATGCTTAGCACGTCGTTTGGTAGAAATCCACGTGCGCGTTCTGCCAAAAGCACCATTTGCATGCACATCTTGTGGTTTTGCAGAAAACTTCATCCGCGTCTACCAAAAGATGCATGTGCATGCTTAAAACGCGTTTTTGCACAAATCCGTGCGCGGGTGCTAAAAAGAGCAGCATCGGCATGCTTAGCACGTCGTTTGGTAGAAATCCACGTGCGCGTTCTGCAAACAGCACCATTTGCATGCACATCTTGTGGTTTTGCAGAAAACTTCATCCGCGTCTACCAAAAGATGCATGTGCATGCTTAAAACGCGTTTTCGCACAAATGCGTGCGCGGGTGCTAAAAAGAGCAGCATCGGCATGCTTAGCACCTCGTTTGGTAGAAATCCACGTGCGCGTTCTGCCAAAAGCACCATTTGCATGCACATCTTGTGGTTTTGCAGAAAACTTCATCCGCGTCTACCAAAAGATGCATGTGCATGCTTAAAACGCGTTTTCGCACAAATCCGTGCGCGGGTGCTAAAAAGAGCAGCATCGGCATGCTTAGCACGTCGTTTGGTAGAAATCCACGTGCGCGTTCTGCCAAAAGCACCATTTGCATGCACATCTTGTGGTTTTGCAGAAAACTTCATCCGCGTCTACCAAAAGATGCATGTGCATGCTTAAAACGCGTTTTCGCACAAATCCGTGCGCGGGTGCTAAAAAGAGCAGCATCGGCATGCTTAGCACGTCGTTTGGTAGAAATCCACGTGCGCGTTCTGCCAAAAGCACCATTTGCATGCACATCTTGTGGTTTTGCAGAAAACTTCATCCGCGTCTACCAAAAGATGCATGTGCATGCTTAAAACGCGTTTTCGCACAAATCCGTGCGCGGGTGCTAAAAAGAGCAGCATCGGCATGCTTAGCACGTCGTTTGGTAGAAATCCACGTGCGCGTTCTGCCAAAAGCACCATTTGCATGCACATTTTGTGGTTTTGCAGAAAACTTCATCCGCGTCTACCAAAAGATGCATGTGCATGCTTAAAACGCGTTTTCGCACAAATCCGTGCGCGGGTGCTAAAAAGAGCAGCATCGGCATGCTTAGCACGTCGTTTGGTAGAAATCCACGTGCGCGTTCTGCCAAAAGCACCATTTACATGCACATCTTGTGGTTTTGCAGAAAACTTCATCCGCGTCTACCAAAAGATGCATGTGCATGCTTAAAACGCGTTTTCGCACAAATCCGTGCGCGGGTGCTAAAAAGAGCAGCATCGGCATGCTTAGCACGTCGTTTGGTAGAAATCCACGTGCGCGTTCTGCCAAAAGCACCATTTGCATGCACATCTTGTGGTTTTGCAGAAAACTTCATCCGCGTCTACCAAAAGATGCATGTGCATGCTTAAAACGCGTTTTCGCACAAATCCGTGCGCGGGTGCTAAAAAGAGCAGCATCGGCATGCTTAGCACGTCGTTTGGTAGAAATCCACGTGCGCGTTCTGCAAAAAGCACCATTTGCATGCACATCTTGTGGTTTTGCAGAAAACTTCATCCGCGTCTACCAAAAGATGCATGTGCATGCTTAAAACGCGTTTTCGCACAAATGCGTGCGCGGGTGCTAAAAAGAGCAGCATCGGCATGCTTAGCACGTCGTTTGGTAGAAATCCACGTGCGCGTTCTGCAAAAAGCACCATTTGCATGCACATCTTGTGGTTTTGCAGAAAACTTCATCCGCGTCTACCAAAAGATGCATGTGCATGCTTAAGAGGAAGCTTTAGCTTGGGTGCTCCTATCTAAATACATGTAAAAGGAGAATTCGTTTTTCTCGGCAACCACTGCACTAAATTTGACGGGGTTTGCTGCATTTAAAAGAAAAGCTTAAAATATAGTGACTGTTGGTTTCGAATTTTCGATTTAGGTCGTCAAATTTTTGTAAAAATTTGGCAAAAATCGCAAATTTTCAGAAAACGAAACTATCAAGTTTACAACTCCGTAACTCAGCAGGAAAAAATCATATCGCTATTCTGTAAATTGTACCTGATAGCACATCTAAAGCGGACAAAATTGATATGTTACATATGAACCTCAAAAAATGGAGTAATGTGTAATTACAACTTTTGCAGAACCTTCGTAAACAACGTAACAAATTCACGTAAGATGTAAACTGACATATCAAATTTGTGCGCTCTGAATGGTCTAATGGATGCCGTTTACAGAATCGCGATATCTGTTCTTGATGCAGAGCTATTAGCTTGTAAACTTCGTGCTTCTATTTTTTTCATACGTCTGAATTTTTGAAAATCCTTTTAACAAACTTCAAGCCCTAAATCAAAATTCCGCTTCCAACAGTCACTAGAATTTAACTGTCTCTCTCAAATGCAACAAATTTCATTAAAATCGGTCCAGAGGTTATCTCAGAAAAACGCTTTTGCGTTTTTACGTGTATTTGAATAGGCCGCGTTGGAGTTGAGCCCGAGCTAAAGCTTCCTCTTAAAACGCGTTTTCGCACAAATGCGTGCGCGGGTGCTAAAAAGAGCAGCATCGGCATGCTTAGCACATCGTTTGGTAGAAATCCACGTGCGCGTTCTGGAAAAAGCACCATTTGCATGCACATCTTGTGGTTTTGCAGAAAACTTCATCCGCATCTACCAAAAGATGCATGTGCATGCTTAAAACGCGTTTTCGCACAAATGCGTGCGCGGGTGCTAAAAAGAGCAGCATCGGCATGCTTAGCACGTCGTTTGGTAGAAATCCACGTGCGCGTTCTGCCAAAAGCACGATTTGCATGCACATCTTGTGGTTTTGCAGAAAACTTCATCCGCGTCTACCAAAAGATGCATGTGCATGCTTCAAACGCGTTTTCGCACAAATGCGTGCGCGGGTGCTAAAAGGAGCAGCATCGGCATGCTTAGCACGTCGTTTGGTAGAAATCCACGTGCGCGTTCTGCCAAAAGCACCATTTGCATGCACATCTTGTGGTTTTGCAGAAAACTTCATCCGCGTCTACCAAAAGATGCATGTGCATGCTTAAAACGCGTTTTCGCACAAATCCGTGCGCGGGTGCTAAAAAGAGCAGCATCGGCATGCTTAGCACGTCGTTTGGTAGGAATCCACGTGCGCGTTCTGCCAAAAGCACCATTTGCATGCACATCTTGTGGTTTTGCAGAAAACTTCATCCGCGTCTACCAAAAGATGCATGTGCATGCTTAAAACGCGTTTTCGCACAAATCCGTGCGCGGGTGCTAAAAAGAGCAGCATCGGCATGCTTAGCACGTCGTTTGGTAGGAATCCACGTGCGCGTTCTGCCAAAAGCACCATTTGCATGCACATCTTGTGGTTTTGCAGAAAACTTCATCCGCGTCTACCAAAAGATGCATGTGCATGCTTAAAACGCGTTTTCGCACAAATCCGTGCGCGGGTGCTAAAAAGAGCAGCATCGGCATGCTTAGCACGTCGTTTGGTAGAAATCCACGTGCGCGTTCTGCAAAAAGCACCATTTGCATGCACATCTTGTGGTTTTGCAGAAAACTTCATCCGCGTCTACCAAAAGATGCATGTGCATGCTTAAAACGCGTTTTCGCACAAATGCGTGCGCGGGTGCTAAAAAGAGTAGCATCGGCATGCTTAGCACGTCGTTTGGTAGAAATCCACGTGCGCGTTCTGCAAAAAGCACCATTTGCATGCACATCTTGTGGTTTTGCAGAAAACTTCATCCGCGTCTACCAAAAGATGCATGTGCATGCTTAAAACGCGTTTTCGCACAAATGCGTGCGCGGGTGCTAAAAAGAGCAGCATCGGCATGCTTAGCACGTCGTTTGGTAGAAATCCACGTGCGCGTTCTGCCAAAAGCACCATTTGCATGCACATCTTGTGGTTTTGCAGAAAACTTCATCCTCGTCTACCAAAAGATGCATGTGCATGCTTAAAACGCCTTTTCGCACAAATCCGTGCGCGGGTGCTAAAAAGAGCAGCATCGGCATGCTTAGCACGTCGTTTGGTAGAAATCCATGAGCGCGTTCTGCCAAAAGCACCATTTGCATGCACATCTTGTGGTTTTGCAGAAAACTTCATCCGCGTCTACCAAAAGATGCATGTGCATGCTTAAAACGCGTTTTCGCACAAATGCGTGCGCGGGTGCTAAAAAGAGCAGCATCGGCATGCTTAGCACGTCGTTTGGTAGAAATCCACGTGCGCGTTCTGCCAAAAGCACCATTTGCATGCACATCTTGTGGTTTTGTAGAAAACTTCATCCGCGTCTACCAAAAGATGCATGTGCATGCTTAAAACGCGGTTTCGCACAAATCCGTGCGCGGGTGCTAAAAAGAGCAGCATCGGCATGCTTAGCACGTCGTTTGGTAGAAATCCACGTGCGCGTTCTGCCAAAAGCACCATTTGCATGCACATCTTGTGGTTTTGCAGAAAACTTCATCCGCGTCTACCAAAAGATGCATGTGCATGCATAAAACGCGTTTTCGCACAAATCCGTGCGCGGGTGCTAAAAAGAGCAGCATCGGCATGCTTAGCACGTCGTTTGGTAGAACTCCACGTGCGCGTTCTGCAAAAAGCACCATTTGCATGCACATCTTGTGGTTTTGCAGAAAACTTCATCCGCGTCTACCAAAAGATGCATGTGCATGCTTAAAACGCGTTTTCGCACAAATGCGTGCGCGGGTGCTAAAAAGAGCAGCATCGGCATGCTTAGCACGTCGTTTGGTAGAAATGCACGTGCGCGTTCTGCCAAAAGCACCATTTGCATGCACATCTTGTGGTTTTGCAGAAAACTTCATCCGCGTCTACCAAAAGATGCATGTGCATGCTTAAAACGCGTTTTCGCACAAATCCGTGCGCGGGTGCTAAAAAGAGCAGCATCGGCATGCTTAGCACGTCGTTTGGTAGAAATCCACGTGCGCGTTCTGCAAAAAGCACCATTTGCATGCACATCTTGTGGTTTTGCAGAAAACTTCATCCGCGTCTACCAAAAGATGCATGTGCATGCTTAAAACGCGTTTTCGCACAAATGCGTGCGCGGGTGCTAAAAAGAGCAGCATCGGCATGCTTAGCACGTTGTTTGGTAGAAATCCACGTGCGCGTTCTGCAAAAAGCACCATTTGCATGCACATCTTGTGGTTTTGCAGAAAACTTCATCCGCGTCTACCAAAAGATGCATGTGCATGCTTAAGAGGAAGCTTTAGCTTGGGTGCTCCTATCTAAATACATGTAAAAGGAGAATTCGTTTTTCTCGGCAACCACTGCACTAAATTTGACGGGGTTTGCTGCATTTAAAAGAAAAGCTTAAAATCTAGTGACTGTTGGTTTCGAATTTTCAATTTAGGATGTCAAATTTTTGTAAAAATTTGGCAAAAATCGAAAATTTTCAGAAAACGAAACTATCAAGTTTACAACTCCGTAACTCAGCAAGAAAAAATCATATCGCAATTCTGTAAATTGTACCTGATAGCACATCTAAAGCGGACAAAATTGATTTGTTACATATGAACCTCAAAAAATGGCGTAATGTGTAATTACAACTTTTGCAGAACCTTCGTAAACAACGTAACAAGATCACGTAAGATGTAAACTGACGTATCAAATTTGTCCGCTTTGAATGGTCTAATGGATGCCGTTTACAGAATCGCGATATCTGTTCTTGATGCAGAGCTATTAGCTTGTAAACTTCGTGCTTCTATTTTTTTCATACGTCTGAATTTTTGAAAATCATTTTAACAAAATTCAAGCCCTAAATCAAAATTCCGCTTCCAACAGTCACTAGAATTTAACTTTCTCTCTCAAATGCAACAAATTTCATTAAAATCGGTCCAGAGGTTATCTCAGAAAGACGCTTTTGCGTTTTTACATGTATTTGAATAGGCCACGTTGGAGTTGAGCCCGAGCTAAAGCTTCCTCTTAAAACGCGTTTTCGCACAAATGCGTGCGCGGGTGCTAAAAAGAGCAGCATCGGCATGCTTAGCACGTCGTTTGGTAGAAATCCACGTGCGCGTTCTGCCAAAAGCACCATTTGCATGCACATCTTGTGGTTTTGCAGAAAACTTCATCCGCGTCTACCAAAAGATGCATGTGCATGCTTAAAACGCGTTTTTGCACAAATCCGTGCGCGGGTGCTAAAAAGAGCAGCATCGCCATGCTTAGCACGTCGTTTGGTAGAAATCCACGTGCGCGTTCTGCAAACAGCACCATTTGCATGCACATCTTGTGGTTTTGCAGAAAACTTCATCCGCGTCTACCAAAAGATGCATGTGCATGCTTAAAACGCGTTTTCGCACAAATGCGTGCGCGGGTGCTAAAAAGAGCAGCATCGGCATGCTTAGCACCTCGTTTGGTAGAAATCCACGTGCGCGTTCTGCCAACAGCACCATTTGCATGCACATCTTGTGGTTTTGCAGAAAACTTCATCCGCGTCTACCAAAAGATGCATGTGCATGCTTAAAACGCGTTTTCGCACAAATCCGTACGCGGGTGCTAAAAAGAGCAGCATCGGCATGCTTAGCACGTCGTTTGGTAGAAATCCACGTGCGCGTTCTGCCAAAAGCACCATTTGCATGCACATCTTGTGGTTTTGCAGAAAACTTCATCCGCGTCTACCAAAAGATGCATGTGCATGCTTAAAACGCGTTTTCGCACAAATCCGTGCGCGGGTGCTAAAAAGAGCAGCATCGGCATGCTTAGCACGTCGTTTGGTAGAAATCCACGTGCGCGTTCTGCCAAAAGCACCATTTGCATGCACATCTTGTGGTTTTGCAGAAAACTTCATCCGCGTCTACCAAAAGATGCATGTGCATGCTTAAAACGCGTTTTCGCACAAATCCGTGCGCGGGTGCTAAAAAGAGCAGCATCGGCATGCTTAGCACGTCGTTTGGTAGAAATCCACGTGCGCGTTCTGCAAAAAGCACCATTTGCATGCACATCTTGTGGTTTTGCAGAAAACTTCATCCGCGTCTACCAAAAGATGCATGTGCATGCTTAAAACGCGTTTTCGCACAAATGCGTGCGCGGGTGCTAAAAAGAGTAGCATCGGCATGCTTAGCACGTCGTTTGGTAGAAATCCACGTGCGCGTTCTGCAAAAAGCACCATTTGCATGCACATCTTGTGGTTTTGCAGAAAACTTCATCCGCGTCTACCAAAAGATGCATGTGCATGCTTAAAACGCGTTTTCGCACAAATGCGTGCGCGGGTGCTAAAAAGAGCAGCATCGGCATGCTTAGCACGTCGTTTGGTAGAAATCCACGTGCGCGTTCTGCCAAAAGCACCATTTGCATGCACATCTTGAGGTTTTGCAGAAAACTTCATCCTCGTCTACCAAAAGATGCATGTGCATGCTTAAAACGCGTTTTCGCACAAATCCGTGCGCGGGTGCTAAAAAGAGCAGCATCGGCATGCTTAGCACGTCGTTTGGTAGAAATCCACGAGCGCGTTCTGCCAAAAGCACCATTTGCATGCACATCTTGTGGTTTTGCAGAAAACTTCATCCGCGTCTACCAAAAGATGCATGTGCATGCTTAAAACGCGTTTTCGCACAAATGCGTGCGCGGGTGCTAAAAAGAGCAGCATCGGCATGCTTAGCACGTCGTTTGGTAGAAATCCATGTGCGCGTTCTGCCAAAAGCACCATTTGCATGCACATCTTGTGGTTTTGCAGAAAACTTCATCCGCGTCTACCAAAAGATGCATGTGCATGCTTAAAACGCGGTTTCGCACAAATCCGTGCGCGGGTGCTAAAAAGAGCAGCATCGGCATGCTTAGCACGTCGTTTGGTAGAAATCCACGTGCGCGTTCTGCCAAAAGCACCATTTGCATGCACATCTTGTGGTTTTGCAGAAAACTTCATCCGCGTCTACCAAAAGATGCATGTGCATGCTTAAAACGCGTTTTCGCACAAATCCGTGCGCGGGTGCTAAAAAGAGCAGCATCGGCATGCTTAGCACGTCGTTTGGTAGAAATCCACGTGCGCGTTCTGCCAAAAGCACCATTTGCATGCACATCTTGTGGTTTTGCAGAAAACTTCATCCGCGTCTACCAAAAGATGCATGTGCATGCTTAAAACGCGTTTTCGCACAAATCCGTGCGCGGGTGCTAAAAAGAGCAGCATCGGCATGCTTAGCACGTCGTTTGGTAGAAATCCACGTGCGCGTTCTGCCAAAAGCACCATTTGCATGCACATCTTGTGGTTTTGCAGAAAACTTCATCCGCGTCTACCAAAAGATGCATGTCCATGCTTAAAACGCGTTTTCGCACAAATGCGTGCGCGGGTGCTAAAAAGAGCAGCGTCGGCATGCTTAGCGCGTCGTTTGGTAGAAATCCACGTGCGCGTTCTGCCAAAAGCACCATTTGCATGCACATCTTGTGGTTTTGCAGAAAACTTCATCCGCGTCTACCAAAAGATGCATGTGCATGCTTAAAACGCGTTTTCGCACAAATCCGTGCGCGGGTGCTAAAAAGAGCAGCATCGGCATGCTTAGCACGTCGTTTGGTAGAAATCCACGTGCGCGTTCTGCAAAAAGCACCATTTGCATGCACATCTTGTGGTTTTGCAGAAAACTTCATCCGCGTCTACCAAAAGATGCATGTGCATGCTTAAAACGCGTTTTCGCACAAATCCGTGCGCGCGTGCTAAAAAGAGCAGCATCGGCATGCTTAGCACGTCGTTTGGTAGAAATCCACGTGCGCGTTCTGCCAAAAGCACCATTTGCATGCACATCTTGTGGTTTTGCAGAAAACTTCATCCGCGTCTACCAAAAGATGCATGTCCATGCTTAAAACGCGTTTTCGCACAAATGCGTGCGCGGGTGCTAAAAAGAGCAGCGTCGGCATGCTTAGCGCGTCGTTTGGTAGAAATCCACGTGCGCGTTCTGCCAAAAGCACCATTTGCATGCACATCTTGTGGTTTTGCAGAAAACTTCATCCGCGTCTACCAAAAGATGCATGTGCATGCTTAAAACGCGTTTTCGCACAAATCCGTGCGCGGGTGCTAAAAAGAGCAGCATCGGCATGCTTAGCACGTCGTTTGGTAGAAATCCACGTGCGCGTTCTGCCAAAAGCACCATTTGCATGCACATCTTGTGGTTTTGCAGAAAACTTCATCCGCGTCTACCAAAAGATGCATGTGCATGCTTAAAACGCGTTTTCGCACAAATCCGTGCGCGGGTGCTAAAAAGAGCAGCATCGGCATGCTTAGCACGTCGTTTGGTAGAAATCCACGTGCGCGTTCTGCCAAAAGCACCATTTGCATGCACATCTTGTGGTTTTGCAGAAAACTTCATCCGCGTCTACCAAAAGATGCATGTGCATGCTTAAAACGCGTTTTCGCACAAATCCGTGCGCGGGTGCTAAAAAGAGCAGCATCGGCATGCTTAGCACGTCGTTTGGTAGAAATCCACGTGCGCGTTCTGCCAAAAGCACCATTTGCATGCACATCTTGTGGTTTTGCAGAAAACTTCATCCGCGTCTACCAAAAGATGCATGTGCATGCTTAAAACGCGTTTTCGCACAAATCCGTGCGCGGGTGCTAAAAAGAGCAGCATCGGCATGCTTAGCACGTCGTTTGGTAGAAATCCACGTGCGCGTTCTGCCAAAAGCACCATTTACATGCACATCTTGTGGTTTTGCAGAAAACTTCATCCGCGTCTACCAAAAGATGCATGTGCATGCTTAAAACGCGTTTTCGCACAAATCCGTGCGCGGGTGCTAAAAAGAGCAGCATCGGCATGCTTAGCACGTCGTTTGGTAGAAATCCACGTGCGCGTTCTGCCAAAAGCACCATTTGCATGCACATCTTGTGGTTTTGCAGAAAACTTCATCCGCGTCTACCAAAAGATGCATGTGCATGCTTAAAACGCGTTTTCGCACAAATCCGTGCGCGGGTGCTAAAAAGAGCAGCATCGGCATGCTTAGCACGTCGTTTGGTAGAAATCCACGTGCGCGTTCTGCAAAAAGCACCATTTGCATGCACATCTTGTGGTTTTGCAGAAAACTTCATCCGCGTCTACCAAAAGATGCATGTGCATGCTTAAAACGCGTTTTCGCACAAATGCGTGCGCGGGTGCTAAAAAGAGCAGCATCGGCATGCTTAGCACGTTGTTTGGTAGAAATCCACGTGCGCGTTCTGCAAAAAGCACCATTTGCATGCACATCTTGTGGTTTTGCAGAAAACTTCATCCGCGTCTACCAAAAGATGCATGTGCATGCTTAAGAGGAAGCTTTAGCTTGGGTGCTCCTATCTAAATACATGTAAAAGGAGAATTCGTTTTTCTCGGCAACCACTGCACTAAATTTGACGGGGTTTGCTGCATTTAAAAGAAAAGCTTAAACTCTAGTGACTGTTGGTTTCGAATTTTCGATTTAGGTCGTCAAATTTTTGTAAAAATTTGGCAAAAATCGCAAATTTTCAGAAAACGAAACTATCAAGTTTACAACTCCGTAACTCAGCAGGAAAAAATCATATCGCTATTCTGTAAATTGTACCTGATAGCACATCTAAAGCGGACAAAATTGATATGTTACATATGAACCTCAAAAAATGGAGTAATGTGTAATTACAACTTTTGCAGAACCTTCGTAAACAACGTAACAAATTCACGTAAGATGTAAACTGACATATCAAATTTGTGCGCTCTGAATGGTCTAATGGATGCCGTTTACAGAATCGCGATATCTGTTCTTGATGCAGAGCTATTAGCTTGTAAACTTCGTGCTTCTATTTTTTTCATACGTCTGAATTTTTGAAAATCCTTTTAACAAACTTCAAGCCCTAAATCAAAATTCCGCTTCCAACAGTCACTAGAATTTAACTGTCTCTCTCAAATGCAACAAATTTCATTAAAATCGGTCCAGAGGTTATCTCAGAAAAACGCTTTTGCGTTTTTACGTGTATTTGAATAGGCCGCGTTGGAGTTGAGCCCGAGCTAAAGCTTCCTCTTAAAACGCGTTTTCGCACAAATGCGTGCGCGGGTGCTAAAAAGAGCAGCATCGGCATGCTTAGCACATCGTTTGGTAGAAATCCACGTGCGCGTTCTGGAAAAAGCACCATTTGCATGCACATCTTGTGGTTTTGCAGAAAACTTCATCCGCATCTACCAAAAGATGCATGTGCATGCTTAAAACGCGTTTTCGCACAAATGCGTGCGCGGGTGCTAAAAAGAGCAGCATCGGCATGCTTAGCACGTCGTTTGGTAGAAATCCACGTGCGCGTTCTGCCAAAAGCACGATTTGCATGCACATCTTGTGGTTTTGCAGAAAACTTCATCCGCGTCTACCAAAAGATGCATGTGCATGCTTCAAACGCGTTTTCGCACAAATGCGTGCGCGGGTGCTAAAAGGAGCAGCATCGGCATGCTTAGCACGTCGTTTGGTAGAAATCCACGTGCGCGTTCTGCCAAAAGCACCATTTGCATGCACATCTTGTGGTTTTGCAGAAAACTTCATCCGCGTCTACCAAAAGATGCATGTGCATGCTTAAAACGCGTTTTCGCACAAATCCGTGTGCGGGTGCTAAAAAGAGCAGCATCGGCATGCTTAGCACGTCGTTTGGTAGGAATCCAGGTGCGCGTTCTGCCAAAAGCACCATTTGCATGCACATCTTGTGGTTTTGCAGAAAACTTCATCCGCGTCTACCAAAAGATGCATGTGCATGCTTAAAACGCGTTTTCGCACAAATCCGTGCGCGGGTGCTAAAAAGAGCAGCATCGGCATGCTTAGCACGTCGTTTGGTAGGAATCCACGTGCGCGTTCTGCCAAAAGCACCATTTGCATGCACATCTTGTGGTTTTGCAGAAAACTTCATCCGCGTCTACCAAAAGATGCATGTGCATGCTTAAAACGCGTTTTCGCACAAATCCGTGCGCGGGTGCTAAAAAGAGCAGCATCGGCATGCTTAGCACGTCGTTTGGTAGAAATCCACGTGCGCGTTCTGCAAAAAGCACCATTTGCATGCACATCTTGTGGTTTTGCAGAAAACTTCATCCGCGTCTACCAAAAGATGCATGTGCATGCTTAAAACGCGTTTTCGCACAAATGCGTGCGCGGGTGCTAAAAAGAGTAGCATCGGCATGCTTAGCACGTCGTTTGGTAGAAATCCACGTGCGCGTTCTGCAAAAAGCGCCATTTGCATGCACATCTTGTGGTTTTGCAGAAAACTTCATCCGCGTCTACCAAAAGATGCATGTGCATGCTTAAAACGCGTTTTCGCACAAATGCGTGCGCGGGTGCTAAAAAGAGCAGCATCGGCATGCTTAGCACGTCGTTTGGTAGAAATCCACGTGCGCGTTCTGCCAAAAGCACCATTTGCATGCACATCTTGTGGTTTTGCAGAAAACTTCATCCTCGTCTACCAAAAGTTGCATGTGCATGCTTAAAACGCGTTTTCGCACAAATCCGTGCGCGGGTGCTAAAAAGAGCAGCATCGGCATGCTTAGCACGTCGTTTGGTAGAAATCCATGAGCGCGTTCTGCCAAAAGCACCATTTGCATGCACATCTTGTGGTTTTGCAGAAAACTTCATCCGCGTCTACCAAAAGATGCATGTGCATGCTTAAAACGCGTTTTCGCACAAATGCGTGCGCGGGTGCTAAAAAGAGCAGCATCGGCATGCTTAGCACGTCGTTTGGTAGAAATCCACGTGCGCGTTCTGCCAAAAGCACCATTTGCATGCACATCTTGTGGTTTTGTAGAAAACTTCATCCGCGTCTACCAAAAGATGCATGTGCATGCTTAAAACGCGGTTTCGCACAAATCCGTGCGCGGGTGCTAAAAAGAGCAGCATCGGCATGCTTAGCACGTCGTTTGGTAGAAATCCACGTGCGCGTTCTGCCAAAAGCACCATTTGCATGCACATCTTGTGGTTTTGCAGAAAACTTCATCCGCGTCTACCAAAAGATGCATGTGCATGCTTAAAACGCGTTTTCGCACAAATCCGTGCGCGGGTGCTAAAAAGAGCAGCATCGGCATGCTTAGCACGTCGTTTGGTAGAACTCCACGTGCGCGTTCTGCAAAAAGCACCATTTGCATGCACATCTTGTGGTTTTGCAGAAAACTTCATCCGCGTCTACCAAAAGATGCATGTGCATGCTTAAAACGCGTTTTCGCACAAATGCGTGCGCGGGTGCTAAAAAGAGCAGCATCGGCATGCTTAGCACGTCGTTTGGTAGAAATGCACGTGCGCGTTCTGCCAAAAGCACCATTTGCATGCACATCTTGTGGTTTTGCAGAAAACTTCATCCGCGTCTACCAAAAGATGCATGTGCATGCTTAAAACGCGTTTTCGCACAAATCCGTGCGCGGGTGCTAAAAAGAGCAGCATCGGCATGCTTAGCACGTCGTTTGGTAGAAATCCACGTGCGCGTTCTGCAAAAAGCACCATTTGCATGCACATCTTGTGGTTTTGCAGAAAACTTCATCCGCGTCTACCAAAAGATGCATGTGCATGCTTAAAACGCGTTTTCGCACAAATGCGTGCGCGGGTGCTAAAAAGAGCAGCATCGGCATGCTTAGCACGTCGTTTGGTAGAAATCCACGTGCGCGTTCTGCCAAAAGCACCATTTGCATGCACATCTTGTGGTTTTGCAGAAAACTTCATCCGCGTCTACCAAAAGATGCATGTGCATGCTTAAAACGCGGTTTCGCACAAATCCGTGCGCGGGTGCTAAAAAGAGCAGCATCGGCATGCTTAGCACGTCGTTTGGTAGAAATCCACGTGCGCGTTCTGCCAAAAGCACCATTTGCATGCACATCTTGTGGTTTTGCAGAAAACTTCATCCGCGTCTACCAAAAGATGCATGTGCATGCTTAAAACGCGTTTTCTCACAAATCCGTGCGCGGGTGCTAAAAAGAGCAGCATCGGCATGCTTAGCACGTCGTTTGGTAGAAATCCACGTGCGCGTTCTGCCAAAAGCACCATTTGCATGCACATCTTGTGGTTTTGCAGAAAACTTCATCCGCGTCTACCAAAAGATGCATGTGCATGCTTAAAACGCGTTTTCGCACAAATCCGTGCGCGGGTGCTAAAAAGAGCAGCATCGGCATGCTTAGCACGTCGTTTGGTAGAAATCCACGTGCGCGTTCTGCCAAAAGCACCATTTGCATGCACATCTTGTGGTTTTGCAGAAAACTTCATCCGCGTCTACCAAAAGATGCATGTCCATGCTTAAAACGCGTTTTCGCACAAATGCGTGCGCGGGTGCTAAAAAGAGCAGCATCGGCATGCTTAGCACGTTGTTTGGTAGAAATCCACGTGCGCGTTCTGCAAAAAGCACCATTTGCATGCACATCTTGTGGTTTTGCAGAAAACTTCATCCGCGTCTACTAAAAGATGCATGTGCATGCTTAAGAGGAAGCTTTAGCTTGGGTGCTCCTATCTAAATACATGTAAAAGGAGAATTCGTTTTTCTCGGCAACCACTGCACTAAATTTGACGGGGTTTGCTGCATTTAAAAGAAAAGCTTAAAATCTAGTGACTGTTGGTTTCGAATTTTCGATTTAGGTTGTCAAATTTTTGTAAACATTTGGCAAAAATCGAAAATTTTCAGAAAACGAAACTATCAAGTTTACAACTCCGTAACTCAGCAAGAAAAAATCATATCGCAATTCTGTAAATTGTACCTGATAGCACATCTAAAGCGGACAAAATTGATTTGTTACATATGAACCTCAAAAAATGGAGTAATGTGTAATTACAACTTTTGCAGAACCTTCGTAAACAACGTAACAAGATCACGTAAGATGTAAACTGACGTATCAAATTTGTCCGCTTTGAATGGTCTAATGGATGCCGTTTACAGAATCGCGATATCTGTTCTTGATGCAGAGCTATTAGGTTGTAAACTTTGCTTCTATTTTTTTCATACGTCTGAATTTTTGAAAATCATTTTAACAAAATTCAAGCCCTAAATCAAAATTCCGCTTCCAACAGTCACTAGAATTTAACTTTCTCTCTCAAATGCAACAAATTTCATTAAAATCGGTCCAGAGGTTATCTCAGAAAGACGCTTTTGCGTTTTTACATGTATTTGAATAGGCCACGTTGGAGTTGAGCCCGAGCTAAAGCTTCCTCTTAAAACGCGTTTTCGCACAAATGCGTGCGCGGGTGCTAAAAAGAGCAGCATCGGCATGCTTAGCACGTCGTTTGGTAGAAATCCACGTGCGCGTTCTGCCAAAAGCACCATTTGCATGCACATCTTGTGGTTTTGCAGAAAACTTCATCCGCGTCTACCAAAAGATGCATGTGCATGCTTAAAACGCGTTTTCGCACAAATCCGTGCGCGGGTGCTAAAAAGAGCAGCATCGGCATGCTTAGCACGTCGTTTGGTAGAAATCCACGTGCGCGTTCTGCCAAAAGCACCATTTGCATGCACATCTTGTGGTTTTGCAGAAAACTTCATCCGCGTCTACCAAAAGATGCATGTGCATGCTTAAAACGCGTTTTCGCACAAATCCGTGCGCGGGTGCTAAAAAGAGCAGCATCGGCATGCTTAGCACGTCGTTTGGTAGAAATCCACGTGCGCGTTCTGCCAAAAGCACCATTTGCATGCACATCTTGTGGTTTTGCAGAAAACTTCATCCGCGTCTACCAAAAGATGCATGTGCATGCTTAAAACGCGTTTTCGCACAAATCCGTGCGCGGGTGCTAAAAAGAGCAGCATCGGCATGCTTAGCACGTCGTTTGGTAGAAATCCACGTGCGCGTTCTGCAAAAAGCACCATTTGCATGCACATCTTGTGGTTTTGCAGAAAACTTCATCCGCGTCTACCAAAAGATGCATGTGCATGCTTAAAACGCG
Source organism: Dermacentor andersoni (assembly GCF_023375885.2). NCBI lineage: Eukaryota > Metazoa > Arthropoda > Arachnida > Ixodida > Ixodidae > Dermacentor > Dermacentor andersoni. Next base: position 74,916 of record NW_027314846.1, on the reverse strand, counting down.
TTTTCGCACAAATGCGTGCGCGGGTGCTAAAAAGAGTAGCATCGGCATGCTTAGCACGTCGTTTGGTAGAAATCCACATGCGCGTTCTGCAAAAAGCACCATTTGCATGCACATCTTGTGGTTTTGCAGAAAACTTCATCCGCGTCTACCAAAAGATGCATGTGCATGCTTAAAACGCGTTTTCGCACAAATGCGTGCGCGGGTGCTAAAAAGAGCAGCATCGGCATGCTTAGCACGTCGTTTGGTAGAAATCCACGTGCGCGTTCTGCCAAAAGCACCATTTGCATGCACATCTTGAGGTTTTGCAGAAAACTTCATCCTCGTCTACCAAAAGATGCATGTGCATGCTTAAAACGCGTTTTCGCACAAATCCGTGCGCGGGTGCTAAAAAGAGCAGCATCGGCATGCTTAGCACGTCGTTTGGTAGAAATCCACGAGCGCGTTCTGCCAAAAGCACCATTTGCATGCACATCTTGTGGTTTTGCAGAAAACTTCATCCGCGTCTACCAAAAGATGCATGTGCATGCTTAAAACGCGTTTTCGCACAAATCCGTACGCGGGTGCTAAAAAGAGCAGCATCGGCATGCTTAGCACGTCGTTTGGTAGAAATCCACGTGCGCGTTCTGCCAAAAGCACCATTTGCATGCACATCTTGTGGTTTTGCAGAAAACTTCATCCGCGTCTACCAAAAGATGCATGTGCATGCTTAAAACGCGTTTTCGCACAAATCCGTGCGCGGGTGCTAAAAAGAGCAGCATCGGCATGCTTAGCACGTCGTTTGGTAGAAATCCACGTGCGCGTTCTGCCAAAAGCACCATTTGCATGCACATCTTGTGGTTTTGCAGAAAACTTCATCCGCGTCTACCAAAAGATGCATGTGCATGCTTAAAACGCGTTTTCGCACAAATCCGTGCGCGGGTGCTAAAAAGAGCAGCATCGGCATGCTTAGCACGTCGTTTGGTAGAAATCCACGTGCGCGTTCTGCCAAAAGCACCATTTGCATGCACATCTTGTGGTTTTGCAGAAAACTTCATCCGCGTCTACCAAAAGATGCATGTCCATGCTTAAAACGCGTTTTCGCACAAATGCGTGCGCGGGTGCTAAAAAGAGCAGCATCGGCATGCTTAGCACGTTGTTTGGTAGAAATCCACGTGCGCGTTCTGCAAAAAGCACCATTTGCATGCACATCTTGTGGTTTTGCAGAAAACTTCATCCGCGTCTACCAAAAGATGCATGTGCATGCTTAAGAGGAAGCTTTAGCTTGGGTGCTCCTATCTAAATACATGTAAAAGGAGAATTCGTTTTTCTCGGCAACCACTGCACTAAATTTGACGGGGTTTGCTGCATTTAAAAGAAAAGCTTAAAATCTAGTGACTGTTGGTTTCGAATTTTCGATTTAGGTTGTCAAATTTTTGTAAAAATTTGGCAAAAATCGAAAATTTTCAGAAAACGAAACTATCAAGTTTACAACTCCGTAACTCAGCAAGAAAAAATCATATCGCAATTCTGTAAATTGTACCTGATAGCACATCTAAAGCGGACAAAATTGATTTGTTACATATGAACCTCAAAAAATGGAGTAATGTGTAATTACAACTTTTGCAGAACCTTCGTAAACAACGTAACAAGATCACGTAAGATGTAAACTGACGTATCAAATTTGTCCGCTTTGAATGGTCTAATGGATGCCGTTTACAGAATCGCGATATCTGTTCTTGATGCAGAGCTATTAGGTTGTAAACTTTGCTTCTATTTTTTTCATACGTCTGAATTTTTGAAAATCATTTTAACAAAATTCAAGCCCTAAATCAAAATTCCGCTTCCAACAGTCACTAGAATTTAACTTTCTCTCTCAAATGCAACAAATTTCATTAAAATCGGTCCAGAGGTTATCTCAGAAAGACGCTTTTGCGTTTTTACATGTATTTGAATAGGCCACGTTGGAGTTGAGCCCGAGCTAAAGCTTCCTCTTAAAACGCGTTTTCGCACAAATGCGTGCGCGGGTGCTAAAAAGAGCAGCATCGGCATGCTTAGCACGTCGTTTGGTAGAAATCCACGTGCGCGTTCTGCCAAAAGCACCATTTGCCTGCACATCTTGTGGTTTTGCAGAAAACTTCATCCGCGTCTACCAAAAGATGCATGTGCATGCTTAAAACGCGTTTTTGCACAAATCCGTGCGCGGGTGCTAAAAAGAGCAGCATCGCCATGCTTAGCACGTCGTTTGGTAGAAATCCACGTGCGCGTTCTGCAAACAGCACCATTTGCATGCACATCTTGTGGTTTTGCAGAAAACTTCATCCGCGTCTACCAAAAGATGCATGTGCATGCTTAAAACGAGTTTTCGCACAAATGCGTGCGCGGGTGCTAAAAAGAGCAGCATCGGCATGCTTAGCACCTCGTTTGGTAGAAATCCACGTGCGCGTTCTGCCAACAGCACCATTTGCATGCACATCTTGTGGTTTTGCAGAAAACTTCATCCGCGTCTACCAAAAGATGCATGTGCATGCTTAAAACGCGTTTTCGCACAAATCCGTGCGCGGGTGCTAAAAAGAGCAGCATCGGCATGCTTAGCACGTCGTTTGGTAGAAATCCACGTGCGCGTTCTGCCAAAAGCACCATTTGCATGCACATCTTGTGGTTTTGCAGAAAACTTCATCCGCGTCTACCAAAAGATGCATGTGCATGCTTAAAACGCGTTTTCGCACAAATCCGTGCGCGGATGCTAAAAAGAGCAGCATCGGCATGCTTAGCACGTCGTTTGGTAGAAATCCACGTGCGCGTTCTGCCAAAAGCACCATTTGCATGCACATCTTGTGGTTTTGCAGAAAACTTCATCCGCGTCTACCAAAAGATGCATGTGCATGCTTAAAACGCGTTTTCGCACAAATCCGTGCGCGGGTGCTAAAAAGAGCAGCATCGGCATGCTTAGCACGTCGTTTGGTAGAAATCCACGTGCGCGTTCTGCAAAAAGCACCATTTGCATGCACATCTTGTGGTTTTGCAGAAAACTTCATCCGCGTCTACCAAAAGATGCATGTGCATGCTTAAAACGCGTTTTCGCACAAATGCGTGCGCGGGTGCTAAAAAGAGCAGCATCGGCATGCTTAGCACGTCGTTTGGTAGAAATCCACGTGCGCGTTCTGCCAAAAGCACCATTTGCATGCACATCTTGAGGTTTTGCAGAAAACTTCATCCTCGTCTACCAAAAGATGCATGTGCATGCTTAAAACGCGTTTTCGCACAAATCCGTGCGCGGGTGCTAAAAAGAGCAGCATCGGCATGCTTAGCACGTCGTTTGGTAGAAATCCACGAGCGCGTTCTGCCAAAAGCACCATTTGCATGCACATCTTGTGGTTTTGCAGAAAACTTCATCCGCGTCTACCAAAAGATGCATGTGCATGCTTAAAACGCGTTTTCGCACAAATCCGTACGCGGGTGCTAAAAAGAGCAGCATCGGCATGCTTAGCACGTCGTTTGGTAGAAATCCACGTGCGCGTTCTGCCAAAAGCACCATTTGCATGCACATCTTGTGGTTTTGCAGAAAACTTCATCCGCGTCTACCAAAAGATGCATGTGCATGCTTAAAACGCGTTTTCGCACAAATCCGTGCGCGGGTGCTAAAAAGAGCAGCATCGGCATGCTTAGCACGTCGTTTGGTAGAAATCCACGTGCGCGTTCTGCCAAAAGCACCATTTGCATGCACATCTTGTGGTTTTGCAGAAAACTTCATCCGCGTCTACCAAAAGATGCATGTGCATGCTTAAAACGCGTTTTCGCACAAATCCGTGCGCGGGTGCTAAAAAGAGCAGCATCGGCATGCTTAGCACGTCGTTTGGTAGAAATCCACGTGCGCGTTCTGCAAAAAGCACCATTTGCATGCACATCTTGTGGTTTTGCAGAAAACTTCATCCGCGTCTACTAAAAGATGCATGTGCATGCTTAAGAGGAAGCTTTAGCTTGGGTGCTCCTATCTAAATACATGTAAAAGGAGAATTCGTTTTTCTCGGCAACCACTGCACTAAATTTGACGGGGTTTGCTGCATTTAAAAGAAAAGCTTAAAATCTAGTGACTGTTGGTTTCGAATTTTCGATTTAGGTTGTCAAATTTTTGTAAAAATTTGGCAAAAATCGAAAATTTTCAGAAAACGAAACTATCAAGTTTACAACTCCGTAACTCAGCAAGAAAAAATCATATCGCAATTCTGTAAATTGTACCTGATAGCACATCTAAAGCGGACAAAATTGATTTGTTACATATGAACCTCAAAAAATGGAGTAATGTGTAATTACAACTTTTGCAGAACCTTCGTAAACAACGTAACAAGATCACGTAAGATGTAAACTGACGTATCAAATTTGTCCGCTTTGAATGGTCTAATGGATGCCGTTTACAGAATCGCGATATCTGTTCTTGATGCAGAGCTATTAGGTTGTAAACTTTGCTTCTATTTTTTTCATACGTCTGAATTTTTGAAAATCATTTTAACAAAATTCAAGCCCTAAATCAAAATTCCGCTTCCAACAGTCACTAGAATTTAACTTTCTCTCTCAAATGCAACAAATTTCATTAAAATCGGTCCAGAGGTTATCTCAGAAAGACGCTTTTGCGTTTTTACATGTATTTGAATAGGCCACGTTGGAGTTGAGCCCGAGCTAAAGCTTCCTCTTAAAACGCGTTTTCGCACAAATGCGTGCGCGGGTGCTAAAAAGAGCAGCATCGGCATGCTTAGCACGTCGTTTGGTAGAAATCCACGTGCGCGTTCTGCCAAAAGCACCATTTGCATGCACATCTTGTGGTTTTGCAGAAAACTTCATCCGCGTCTACCAAAAGATGCATGTGCATGCTTAAAACGCGTTTTCGCACAAATCCGTGCGCGGGTGCTAAAAAGAGCAGCATCGGCATGCTTAGCACGTCGTTTGGTAGAAATCCACGTGCGCGTTCTGCCAAAAGCACCATTTGCATGCACATCTTGTGGTTTTGCAGAAAACTTCATCCGCGTCTACCAAAAGATGCATGTGCATGCTTAAAACGCGTTTTCGCACAAATCCGTGCGCGGGTGCTAAAAAGAGCAGCATCGGCATGCTTAGCACGTCGTTTGGTAGAAATCCACGTGCGCGTTCTGCCAAAAGCACCATTTGCATGCACATCTTGTGGTTTTGCAGAAAACTTCATCCGCGTCTACCAAAAGATGCATGTGCATGCTTAAAACGCGTTTTCGCACAAATCCGTGCGCGGGTGCTAAAAAGAGCAGCATCGGCATGCTTAGCACGTCGTTTGGTAGAAATCCACGTGCGCGTTCTGCAAAAAGCACCATTTGCATGCACATCTTGTGGTTTTGCAGAAAACTTCATCCGCGTCTACCAAAAGATGCATGTGCATGCTTAAAACGCGTTTTCGCACAAATGCGTGCGCGGGTGCTAAAAAGAGTAGCATCGGCATGCTTAGCACGTCGTTTGGTAGAAATCCACATGCGCGTTCTGCAAAAAGCACCATTTGCATGCACATCTTGTGGTTTTGCAGAAAACTTCATCCGCGTCTACCAAAAGATGCATGTGCATGCTTAAAACGCGTTTTCGCACAAATGCGTGCGCGGGTGCTAAAAAGAGCAGCATCGGCATGCTTAGCACGTCGTTTGGTAGAAATCCACGTGCGCGTTCTGCCAAAAGCACCATTTGCATGCACATCTTGAGGTTTTGCAGAAAACTTCATCCTCGTCTACCAAAAGATGCATGTGCATGCTTAAAACGCGTTTTCGCACAAATCCGTGCGCGGGTGCTAAAAAGAGCAGCATCGGCATGCTTAGCACGTCGTTTGGTAGAAATCCACGAGCGCGTTCTGCCAAAAGCACCATTTGCATGCACATCTTGTGGTTTTGCAGAAAACTTCATCCGCGTCTACCAAAAGATGCATGTGCATGCTTAAAACGCGTTTTCGCACAAATCCGTACGCGGGTGCTAAAAAGAGCAGCATCGGCATGCTTAGCACGTCGTTTGGTAGAAATCCACGTGCGCGTTCTGCCAAAAGCACCATTTGCATGCACATCTTGTGGTTTTGCAGAAAACTTCATCCGCGTCTACCAAAAGATGCATGTGCATGCTTAAAACGCGTTTTCGCACAAATCCGTGGGCGGGTGCTAAAAAGAGCAGCATCGGCATGCTTAGCACGTCGTTTGGTAGAAATCCACGTGCGCGTTCTGCCAAAAGCACCATTTGCATGCACATCTTGTGGTTTTGCAGAAAACTTCATCCGCGTCTACCAAAAGATGCATGTGCATGCTTAAAACGCGTTTTCGCACAAATCCGTGCGCGGGTGCTAAAAAGAGCAGCATCGGCATGCTTAGCACGTCGTTTGGTAGAAATCCACGTGCGCGTTCTGCCAAAAGCACCATTTGCATGCACATCTTGTGGTTTTGCAGAAAACTTCATCCGCGTCTACCAAAAGATGCATGTCCATGCTTAAAACGCGTTTTCGCACAAATGCGTGCGCGGGTGCTAAAAAGAGCAGCATCGGCATGCTTAGCACGTTGTTTGGTAGAAATCCACGTGCGCGTTCTGCAAAAAGCACCATTTGCATGCACATCTTGTGGTTTTGCAGAAAACTTCATCCGCGTCTACCAAAAGATGCATGTGCATGCTTAAGAGGAAGCTTTAGCTTGGGTGCTCCTATCTAAATACATGTAAAAGGAGAATTCGTTTTTCTCGGCAACCACTGCACTAAATTTGACGGGGTTTGCTGCATTTAAAAGAAAAGCTTAAAATCTAGTGACTGTTGGTTTCGAATTTTCGATTTAGGTTGTCAAATTTTTGTAAAAATTTGGCAAAAATCGAAAATTTTCAGAAAACGAAACTATCAAGTTTACAACTCCGTAACTCAGCAAGAAAAAATCATATCGCAATTCTGTAAATTGTACCTGATAGCACATCTAAAGCGGACAAAATTGATTTGTTACATATGAACCTCAAAAAATGGAGTAATGTGTAATTACAACTTTTGCAGAACCTTCGTAAACAACGTAACAAGATCACGTAAGATGTAAACTGACGTATCAAATTTGTCCGCTTTGAATGGTCTAATGGATGCCGTTTACAGAATCGCGATATCTGTTCTTGATGCAGAGCTATTAGGTTGTAAACTTTGCTTCTATTTTTTTCATACGTCTGAATTTTTGAAAATCATTTTAACAAAATTCAAGCCCTAAATCAAAATTCCGCTTCCAACAGTCACTAGAATTTAACTTTCTCTCTCAAATGCAACAAATTTCATTAAAATCGGTCCAGAGGTTATCTCAGAAAGACGCTTTTGCGTTTTTACATGTATTTGAATAGGCCACGTTGGAGTTGAGCCCGAGCTAAAGCTTCCTCTTAAAACGCGTTTTCGCACAAATGCGTGCGCGGGTGCTAAAAAGAGCAGCATCGGCATGCTTAGCACGTCGTTTGGTAGAAATCCACGTGCGCGTTCTGCCAAAAGCACCATTTGCCTGCACATCTTGTGGTTTTGCAGAAAACTTCATCCGCGTCTACCAAAAGATGCATGTGCATGCTTAAAACGCGTTTTTGCACAAATCCGTGCGCGGGTGCTAAAAAGAGCAGCATCGCCATGCTTAGCACGTCGTTTGGTAGAAATCCACGTGCGCGTTCTGCAAACAGCACCATTTGCATGCACATCTTGTGGTTTTGCAGAAAACTTCATCCGCGTCTACCAAAAGATGCATGTGCATGCTTAAAACGCGTTTTCGCACAAATGCGTGCGCGGGTGCTAAAAAGAGCAGCATCGGCATGCTTAGCACCTCGTTTGGTAGAAATCCACGTGCGCGTTCTGCCAACAGCACCATTTGCATGCACATCTTGTGGTTTTGCAGAAAACTTCATCCGCGTCTACCAAAAGATGCATGTGCATGCTTAAAACGCGTTTTCGCACAAATCCGTGCGCGGGTGCTAAAAAGAGCAGCATCGGCATGCTTAGCACGTCGTTTGGTAGAAATCCACGTGCGCGTTCTGCCAAAAGCACCATTTGCATGCACATCTTGTGGTTTTGCAGAAAACTTCATCCGCGTCTACCAAAAGATGCATGTGCATGCTTAAAACGCGTTTTCGCACAAATCCGTGCGCGGGTGCTAAAAAGAGCAGCATCGGCATGCTTAGCACGTCGTTTGGTAGAAATCCACGTGCGCGTTCTGCCAAAAGCACCATTTGCATGCACATCTTGTGGTTTTGCAGAAAACTTCATCCGCGTCTACCAAAAGATGCATGTGCATGCTTAAAACGCGTTTTCGCACAAATCCGTGCGCGGGTGCTAAAAAGAGCAGCATCGGCATGCTTAGCACGTCGTTTGGTAGAAATCCACGTGCGCGTTCTGCAAAAAGCACCATTTGCATGCACATCTTGTGGTTTTGCAGAAAACTTCATCCGCGTCTACCAAAAGATGCATGTGCATGCTTAAAACGCGTTTTCGCACAAATGCGTGCGCGGGTGCTAAAAAGAGTAGCATCGGCATGCTTAGCACGTCGTTTGGTAGAAATCCACGTGCGCGTTCTGCAAAAAGCACCATTTGCATGCACATCTTGTGGTTTTGCAGAAAACTTCATCCGCGTCTACCAAAAGATGCATGTGCATGCTTAAAACGCGTTTTCGCACAAATGCGTGCGCGGGTGCTAAAAAGGGCAGCATCGGCATGCTTAGCACGTCGTTTGGTAGAAATCCACGTGCGCGTTCTGCCAAAAGCACCATTTGCATGCACATCTTGAGGTTTTGCAGAAAACTTCATCCTCGTCTACCAAAAGATGCATGTGCATGCTTAAAACGCGTTTTCGCACAAATCCGTGCGCGGGTGCTAAAAAGAGCAGCATCGGCATGCTTAGCACGTCGTTTGGTAGAAATCCACGAGCGCGTTCTGCCAAAAGCACCATTTGCATGCACATCTTGTGGTTTTGCAGAAAACTTCATCCGCGTCTACCAAAAGATGCATGTGCATGCTTAAAACGCGTTTTCGCACAAATGCGTGCGCGGGTGCTAAAAAGAGCAGCATCGGCATGCTTAGCACGTCGTTTGGTAGAAATCCACGTGCGCGTTCTGCCAAAAGCACCATTTGCATGCACATCTTGTGGTTTTGCAGAAAACTTCATCCGCGTCTACCAAAAGATGCATGTGCATGCTTAAAACGCGGTTTCGCACAAATCCGTGCGCGGGTGCTAAAAAGAGCAGCATCGGCATGCTTAGCACGTCGTTTGGTAGAAATCCACGTGCGCGTTCTGCCAAAAGCACCATTTGCCTGCACATCTTGTGGTTTTGCAGAAAACTTCATCCGCGTCTACCAAAAGATGCATGTGCATGCTTAAAACGCGTTTTCGCACAAATCCGTGCGCGGGTGCTAAAAAGAGCAGCATCGGCATGCTTAGCACGTCGTTTGGTAGAAATCCACGTGCGCGTTCTGCCAAAAGCACCATTTGCATGCACATCTTGTGGTTTTGCAGAAAACTTCATCCGCGTCTACCAAAAGATGCATGTGCATGCTTAAAACGCGTTTTCGCACAAATCCGTGCGCGGGTGCTAAAAAGAGCAGCATCGGCATGCTTAGCACGTCGTTTGGTAGAAATCCACGTGCGCGTTCTGCCAAAAGCACCATTTGCATGCACATCTTGTGGTTTTGCAGAAAACTTCATCCGCGTCTACCAAAAGATGCATGTCCATGCTTAAAACGCGTTTTCGCACAAATGCGTGCGCGGGTGCTAAAAAGAGCAGCATCGGCATGCTTAGCACGTTGTTTGGTAGAAATCCACGTGCGCGTTCTGCAAAAAGCACCATTTGCATGCACATCTTGTGGTTTTGCAGAAAACTTCATCCGCGTCTACCAAAAGATGCATGTGCATGCTTAAGAGGAAGCTTTAGCTTGGGTGCTCCTATCTAAATACATGTAAAAGGAGAATTCGTTTTTCTCGGCAACCACTGCACTAAATTTGACGGGGTTTGCTGCATTTAAAAGAAAAGCTTAAACTCTAGTGACTGTTGGTTTCGAATTTTCGATTTAGGTTGTCAAATTTTTGTAAAAATTTATGAGAAAATCGAAAATTTTCAGAAAACGAAACTATCAAGTTTACAACTCCGTAACTCAGCAAGAAAAAATCATATCGCAATTCTGTAAATTGTACCTGATAGCACATCTAAAGCGGACAAAATTGATTTGTTACATATGAACCTCAAAAATGGAGTAATGTGTAATTACAACTTTTGCAGAACCTTCCTAAACAACGTAACAAGATCACGTAAGATGTAAACTGACGTATCAAATTTGTCCGCTTTGAATGGTCTAATGGATGCCGTTTACAGAATCGCGATATCTGTTCTTGATGCAGAGCTATTAGCTTGTAAACTTCGTGCTTCTATTTTTTTCATACGTCTGAATTTTTGAAAATCATTTTAACAAAATTCAAGCCCTAAATCAAAATTCCGCTTCCAACAGTCACTAGAATTTACCTTCTCTCTCAAATGCAACAAATTTCATTAAAATCGGTCCAGAGGTTATCTCAGAAAGACGCTTTTGCGTTTTTACATGTATTTGAATAGGCCGCGTTGGAGTTGAGCCCGAGCTAAAGCTTCCTCTTAAAACGCGTTTTCGCACAAATGCGTGCGCGGGTGCTAAAAAGAGCAGCATCGGCATGCTTAGCACGTCGTTTGGTAGAAATCCACGTGCGCGTTCTGCCAAAAGCACCATTTGCATGCACATCTTGTGGTTTTGCAGAAAACTTCATCCGCGTCTACCAAAAGATGCATGTGCATGCTTAAAACGCGTTTTTGCACAAATCCGTGCGCGGGTGCTAAAAAGAGCAGCATCGGCATGCTTAGCACGTCGTTTGGTAGAAATCCACGTGCGCGTTCTGCAAACAGCACCATTTGCATGCACATCTTGTGGTTTTGCAGAAAACTTCATCCGCGTCTACCAAAAGATGCATGTGCATGCATAAAACGCGTTTTCGCACAAATGCGTGCGCGGGTGCTAAAAAGAGCAGCATCGGCATGCTTAGCACCTCGTTTGGTAGAAATCCGCGTGCGCGTTCTGCCAAAAGCACCATTTGCATGCACATCTTGTGGTTTTGCAGAAAACTTCATCCGCGTCTACCAAAAGATGCATGTGCATGCTTAAAACGCGTTTTCGCACAAATCCATGCGCGGGTGCTAAAAAGAGCAGCATCGGCATGCTTAGCACGTCGTTTGGTAGAAATCCACGTTCGCGTTCTGCCAAAAGCACCATTTGCATGCACATCTTGTGGTTTTGCAGAAAACTTCATCCGCGTCTACCAAAAGATGCATGTGCATGCTTAAAACGCGTTTTCGCACAAATCCGTGCGCGGGTGCTAAAAAGAGCAGCATCGGCATGCTTAGCACGTCGTTTGGTAGAAATCCACGTGCGCGTTCTGCCAAAAGCACCATTTGCATGCACATCTTGTGGTTTTGCAGAAAACTTCATCCGCGTCTACCAAAAGATGCATGTGCATGCTTAAAACGCGTTTTTGCACAAATCCGTGCGCGGGTGCTAAAAAGAGCAGCATCGGCATGCTTAGCACGTCGTTTGGTAGAAATCCACGTGCGCGTTCTGCAAACAGCACCATTTGCATGCACATCTTGTGGTTTTGCAGAAAACTTCATCCGCGTCTACCAAAAGATGCATGTGCATGCATAAAACGCGTTTTCGCACAAATGCGTGCGCGGGTGCTAAAAAGAGCAGCATCGGCATGCTTAGCACCTCGTTTGGTAGAAATCCGCGTGCGCGTTCTGCCAAAAGCACCATTTGCATGCACATCTTGTGGTTTTGCAGAAAACTTCATCCGCGTCTACCAAAAGATGCATGTCCATGCTTAAAACGCGTTTTCGCACAAATGCGTGCGCGGGTGCTAAAAAGAGCAGCATCGGCATGCTTAGCACGTTGTTTGGTAGAAATCCACGTGCGCGTTCTGCAAAAAGCACCATTTGCATGCACATCTTGTGGTTTTGCAGAAAACTTCATCCGCGTCTACCAAAAGATGCATGTGCATGCTTAAGAGGAAGCTTTAGCTTGGGTGCTCCTATCTAAATACATGTAAAAGGAGAATTCGTTTTTCTCGGCAACCACTGCACTAAATTTGACGGGGTTTGCTGCATTTAAAAGAAAAGCTTAAACTCTAGTGACTGTTGGTTTCGAATTTTCGATTTAGGTTGTCAAATTTTTGTAAAAATTTATGAGAAAATCGAAAATTTTCAGAAAACGAAACTATCAAGTTTACAACTCCGTAACTCAGCAAGAAAAAATCATATCGCAATTCTGTAAATTGTACCTGATAGCACATCTAAAGCGGACAAAATTGATTTGTTACATATGAACCTCAAAAATGGAGTAATGTGTAATTACAACTTTTGCAGAACCTTCCTAAACAACGTAACAAGATCACGTAAGATGTAAACTGACGTATCAAATTTGTCCGCTTTGAATGGTCTAATGGATGCCGTTTACAGAATCGCGATATCTGTTCTTGATGCAGAGCTATTAGCTTGTAAACTTCGTGCTTCTATTTTTTTCATACGTCTGAATTTTTGAAAATCATTTTAACAAAATTCAAGCCCTAAATCAAAATTCCGCTTCCAACAGTCACTAGAATTTACCTTCTCTCTCAAATGCAACAAATTTCATTAAAATCGGTCCAGAGGTTATCTCAGAAAGACGCTTTTGCGTTTTTACATGTATTTGAATAGGCCGCGTTGGAGTTGAGCCCGAGCTAAAGCTTCCTCTTAAAACGCGTTTTCGCACAAATGCGTGCGCGGGTGCTAAAAAGAGCAGCATCGGCATGCTTAGCACGTCGTTTGGTAGAAATCCACGTGCGCGTTCTGCCAAAAGCACCATTTGCATGCACATCTTGTGGTTTTGCAGAAAACTTCATCCGCGTCTACCAAAAGATGCATGTGCATGCTTAAAACGCGTTTTTGCACAAATCCGTGCGCGGGTGCTAAAAAGAGCAGCATCGGCATGCTTAGCACGTCGTTTGGTAGAAATCCACGTGCGCGTTCTGCAAACAGCACCATTTGCATGCACATCTTGTGGTTTTGCAGAAAACTTCATCCGCGTCTACCAAAAGATGCATGTGCATGCATAAAACGCGTTTTCGCACAAATGCGTGCGCGGGTGCTAAAAAGAGCAGCATCGGCATGCTTAGCACCTCGTTTGGTAGAAATCCGCGTGCGCGTTCTGCCAAAAGCACCATTTGCATGCACATCTTGTGGTTTTGCAGAAAACTTCATCCGCGTCTACCAAAAGATGCATGTGCATGCTTAAAACGCGTTTTCGCACAAATCCATGCGCGGGTGCTAAAAAGAGCAGCATCGGCATGCTTAGCACGTCGTTTGGTAGAAATCCACGTTCGCGTTCTGCCAAAAGCACCATTTGCATGCACATCTTGTGGTTTTGCAGAAAACTTCATCCGCGTCTACCAAAAGATGCATGTGCATGCTTAAAACGCGTTTTCGCACAAATCCGTGCGCGGGTGCTAAAAAGAGCAGCATCGGCATGCTTAGCACGTCGTTTGGTAGAAATCCACGTGCGCGTTCTGCCAAAAGCACCATTTGCATGCACATCTTGTGGTTTTGCAGAAAACTTCATCCGCGTCTACCAAAAGATGCATGTGCATGCTTAAAACGCGTTTTTGCACAAATCCGTGCGCGGGTGCTAAAAAGAGCAGCATCGGCATGCTTAGCACGTCGTTTGGTAGAAATCCACGTGCGCGTTCTGCAAACAGCACCATTTGCATGCACATCTTGTGGTTTTGCAGAAAACTTCATCCGCGTCTACCAAAAGATGCATGTGCATGCATAAAACGCGTTTTCGCACAAATGCGTGCGCGGGTGCTAAAAAGAGCAGCATCGGCATGCTTAGCACCTCGTTTGGTAGAAATCCGCGTGCGCGTTCTGCCAAAAGCACCATTTGCATGCACATCTTGTGGTTTTGCAGAAAACTTCATCCGCGTCTACCAAAAGATGCATGTGCATGCTTAAAACGCGTTTTCGCACAAATCCATGCGCGGGTGCTAAAAAGAGCAGCATCGGCATGCTTAGCACGTCGTTTGGTAGAAATCCACGTTCGCGTTCTGCCAAAAGCACCATTTGCATGCACATCTTGTGGTTTTGCAGAAAACTTCATCCGCGTCTACCAAAAGATGCATGTGCATGCTTAAAACGCGTTTTCGCACAAATCCGTGCGCGGGTGCTAAAAAGAGCAGCATCGGCATGCTTAGCACGTCGTTTGGTAGAAATCCACGTGCGCGTTCTGCCAAAAGCACCATTTGCATGCACATCTTGTGGTTTTGCAGAAAACTTCATCCTCGTCTACCAAAAGATGCATGTGCATGCTTAAAACGCGTTTTCGCACAAATCCGTGCGCGGGTGCTAAAAAGAGCAGCATCGGCATGCTTAGCACGTCGTTTGGTAGAAATCCACGAGCGCGTTCTGCCAAAAGCACCATTTGCATGCACATCTTGTGGTTTTGCAGAAAACTTCATCCGCGTCTACCAAAAGATGCATGTGCATGCTTACAACGCGTTTTCGCACAAATGCGTGCGCGGGTGCTAAAAAGAGCAGCATCGGCATGCTTAGCACGTCGTTTGGTAGAAATCCACGTGCGCGTTCTGCCAAAAGCACCATTTGCATGCACATCTTGTGGTTTTGCAGAAAACTTCATCCGCGTCTACCAAAAGATGCATGTGCATGCTTAAAACGCGGTTTCGCACAAATCCGTGCGCGGGTGCTAAAAAGAGCAGCATCGGCATGCTTAGCACGTCGTTTGGTAGAAATCCACGTGCGCGTTCTGCCAAAAGCACCATTTGCATGCACATCTTGTGGTTTTGCAGAAAACTTCATCCGCGTCTACCAAAAGATGCATGTGCATGCTTAAAACGCGTTTTCGCACAAATCCGTGCGCGGGTGCTAAAAAGAGCAGCATCGGCATGCTTAGCACGTCGTTTGGTAGAAATCCACGTGCGCGTTCTGCCAAAAGCACCATTTGCATGCACATCTTGTGGTTTTGCAGAAAACTTCATCCGCGTCTACCAAAAGATGCATGTGCATGCTTAAAACGCGTTTTCGCACAAATCCGTGCGCGGGTGCTAAAAAGAGCAGCATCGGCATGCTTAGCACGTCGTTTGGTAAAAATCCACGTGCGCGTTCTGCCAAAAGCACCATTTGCATGCACATCTTGTGGTTTTGCAGAAAACTTCATCCGCGTCTACCAAAAGATGCATGTCCATGCTTAAAACGCGTTTTCGCACAAATCCGTGCGCGGGTGCTAAAAAGAGCAGCATCGGCATGCTTAGCACGTCGTTTGGTAGAAATCCACGTGCGCGTTTTGCCAAAAGCACCATTTGCATGCACATCTGGTTTTGCAGAAAACTTCATCCGCGTCTACCAAAAGATGCATGTGCATGCTTAAAACGCGTTTTCGCACAAATCCGTGCGCGGGTGCTAAAAAGAGCAGCATCGGCATGCTTAGCACGTCGTTTGGTAGAAATCCACGTGCGCGTTCTGCCAAAAGCACCATTTGCATGCACATCTTGTGGTTTTGCAGAAAACTTCATCCGCGTCTACCAAAAGATGCATGTGCATGCTTAAAACGCGTTTTCGCAAAAATCCGTGCGCGGGTGCTAAAAAGAGCAGCATCGGCATGCTTAGCACGTCGTTTGGTAGAAATCCACGTGCGCGTTCTGCAAAAAGCACCATTTGCATGCACATCTTGTGGTTTTGCAGAAAACTTCATCCGCGTCTACCAAAAGATGCATGTGCATGCTTAAAACGCGTTTTCGCACAAATGCGTGCGCGGGTGCTAAAAAGAGCAGCATCGGCATGCTTAGCACGTCGTTTGGTAGAAATGCACGTGCGCGTTCTGCCAAAAGCACCATTTGCATGCACATCTTGTGGTTTTGCAGAAAACTTCATCCGCGTCTACCAAAAGATGCATGTGCATGCTTAAAACGCGTTTTCGCACAAATCCGTGCGCGGGTGCTAAAAAGAGCAGCATCGGCATGCTTAGCACGTCGTTTGGTAGAAATCCACGTGCGCGTTCTGCAAAAAGCACCATTTGCATGCACATCTTGTGGTTTTGCAGAAAACTTCATCCGCGTCTACCAAAATATGCATGTGCATGCTTAAAACGCGTTTTCGCACAAATGCGTGCGCGGGTGCTAAAAAGAGCAGCATCGGCATGCTTAGCACGTTGTTTGGTAGAAATCCACGTGCGCGTTCTGCAAAAAGCACCATTTGCATGCACATCTTGTGGTTTTGCAGAAAACTTCATCCGCGTCTACCAAAAGATGCATGTGCATGCTTAAGAGGAAGCTTTAGCTTGGGTGCTCCTATCTAAATACATGTAAAAGGAGAATTCGTTTTTCTCGGCAACCACTGCACTAAATTTGACGGGGTTTGCTGCATTTAAAAGAAAAGCTTAAACTCTAGTGACTGTTGGTTTCGAATTTTCGATTTAGGTTGTCAAATTTTTGTAAAAATTTATGAGAAAATCGAAAATTTTCAGAAAACGAAACTATCAAGTTTACAACTCCGTAACTCAGCAAGAAAAAATCATATCGCAATTCTGTAAATTGTACCTGATAGCACATCTAAAGCGGACAAAATTGATTTGTTACATATGAACCTCAAAAATGGAGTAATGTGTAATTACAACTTTTGCAGAACCTTCCTAAACAACGTAACAAGATCACGTAAGATGTAAACTGACGTATCAAATTTGTCCGCTTTGAATGGTCTAATGGATGCCGTTTACAGAATCGCGATATCTGTTCTTGATGCAGAGCTATTAGCTTGTAAACTTCGTGCTTCTATTTTTTTCATACGTCTGAATTTTTGAAAATCATTTTAACAAAATTCAAGCCCTAAATCAAAATTCCGCTTCCAACAGTCACTAGAATTTACCTTCTCTCTCAAATGCAACAAATTTCATTAAAATCGGTCCAGAGGTTATCTCAGAAAGACGCTTTTGCGTTTTTACATGTATTTGAATAGGCCGCGTTGGAGTTGAGCCCGAGCTAAAGCTTCCTCTTAAAACGCGTTTTCGCACAAATGCGTGCGCGGGTGCTAAAAAGAGCAGCATCGGCATGCTTAGCACGTCGTTTGGTAGAAATCCACGTGCGCGTTCTGCCAAAAGCACCATTTGCATGCACATCTTGTGGTTTTGCAGAAAACTTCATCCGCGTCTACCAAAAGATGCATGTGCATGCTTAAAACGCGTTTTTGCACAAATCCGTGCGCGGGTGCTAAAAAGAGCAGCATCGGCATGCTTAGCACGTCGTTTGGTAGAAATCCACGTGCGCGTTCTGCAAACAGCACCATTTGCATGCACATCTTGTGGTTTTGCAGAAAACTTCATCCGCGTCTACCAAAAGATGCATGTGCATGCATAAAACGCGTTTTCGCACAAATGCGTGCGCGGGTGCTAAAAAGAGCAGCATCGGCATGCTTAGCACCTCGTTTGGTAGAAATCCGCGTGCGCGTTCTGCCAAAAGCACCATTTGCATGCACATCTTGTGGTTTTGCAGAAAACTTCATCCGCGTCTACCAAAAGATGCATGTGCATGCTTAAAACGCGTTTTCGCACAAATCCATGCGCGGGTGCTAAAAAGAGCAGCATCGGCATGCTTAGCACGTCGTTTGGTAGAAATCCACGTTCGCGTTCTGCCAAAAGCACCATTTGCATGCACATCTTGTGGTTTTGCAGAAAACTTCATCCGCGTCTACCAAAAGATGCATGTGCATGCTTAAAACGCGTTTTCGCACAAATCCGTGCGCGGGTGCTAAAAAGAGCAGCATCGGCATGCTTAGCACGTCGTTTGGTAGAAATCCACGTGCGCGTTCTGCCAAAAGCACCATTTGCATGCACATCTTGTGGTTTTGCAGAAAACTTCATCCGCGTCTACCAAAAGATGCATGTGCATGCTTAAAACGCGTTTTCGCACAAATGCGTGCGCGGGTGCTAAAAAGAGCAGCATCGGCATGCTTAGCACGTCGTTTGGTAGAAATCGACGTGCGCGTTCTGCAAAAAGCACCATTTGCATGCACATCTTGTGGTTTTGCAGAAAACTTCATCCGCGTCTACCAAAAGATGCATGTGCATGCTTAAGAGGAAGCTTTAGCTTGGGTGCTCCTATCTAAATACATGTAAAAGGAGAATTCGTTTTTCTCGGCAACCACTGCACTAAATTTGACGGGGTTTGCTGCATTTAAAAGAAAAGCTTAAAATCTAGTGACTGTTGGTTTCGAATTTTCGATTTAGGTTGTCAAATTTTTGTAAGAATTTGGCAAAAATCGAAAATTTTCAGAAAACGAAACTATCAAGTTTAGAACTCCGTAACTCAGCAAGAAAAAATCATATCGCAATTCTGTAAATTGTACCTGATAGCACATCTAAAGCGGACAAAATTGATTTGTTACATATGAACCTCAAAAAATGGAGTAATGTGTAATTACAACTTTTGCAGAACCTTCGTAAACAACGTAACAAGATCACGTAAGATGTAAACTGACGTATCAAATTTGTCCGCTTTGAATGGTCTAATGGATGCCGTTTACAGAATCGGGATATCTGTTCTTGATGCAGAGCTATTAGCTTGTAAACTTCGTGCTTCTATTTTTTTCATACGTCTGAATTTTTGAAAATCATTTTAACAAAATTCAAGCCCTAAATCAAAATTCCGCTTCCAACAGTCACTAGAATTTAACTTTCTCTCTCAAATGCAACAAATCTCATTAAAATCGGTCCAGAGGTTATCTCAGAAAGACGCTTTTGCGTTTTTACATGTATTTGAATAGGCCCCGTTGGAGTTGAGCCCGAGCTAAAGCTTCCTCTTAAAACGCGTTTTCGCACAAATGCGTGCGCGGGTGCTAAAAAGAGCAGCATCGGCATGCTTAGCACGTCGTTTGGTAGAAATCCACGTGCGCGTTCTGCCAAAAGCACCATTTGCATGCACATCTTGTGGTTTTGCAGAAAACTTCATCCGCGTCTACCAAAAGATGCATGTGCATGCTTAAAACGCGTTTTTGCACAAATCCGTGCGCGGGTGCTAAAAAGAGCAGCATCGGCATGCTTAGCACGTCGTTTGGTAGAAATCCACGTGCGCGTTCTGCAAACAGCACCATTTGCATGCACATCTTGTGGTTTTGCAGAAAACTTCATCCGCGTCTACCAAAAGATGCATGTGCATGCTTAAAACGCGTTTTCGCACAAATGCGTGCGCGGGTGCTAAAAAGAGCAGCATCGGCATGCTTAGCATGTCGTTTGGTAGAAATCCACGTGCGCGTTCTGCCAAAAGCACCATTTGCATGCACATATTGTGGTTTTGCAGAAAACTTCATCCGCGTCTACCAAAAGATGCATGTGCATGCTTAAAACGCGTTTTCGCACAAATCCGTGCGCGGGTGCTAAAAAGAGCAGCATCGGCATGCTTAGCACGTCGTTTGGTAGAAATCCACGTGCGCGTTCTGCCAAAAGCACCATTTGCATGCACATCTTGTGGTTTTGCAGAAAACTTCATCCGCGTCTACCAAAAGATGCATGTGCATGCTTAAAACGCGTTTTCGCACAAATCCGTGCGCGGGTGCTAAAAAGAGCAGCATCGGCATGCTTAGCACGTCGTTTGGTAGAAATCCACGTGCGCGTTCTGCCAAAAGCACCATTTGCATGCACATCTTGTGGTTTTGCAGAAAACTTCATCCGCGTCTACCAAAAGATGCATGTGCATGCTTAAAACGCGTTTTCGCACAAATGCGTGCGCGGGTGCTAAAAAGAGCAGCATCGGCATGCTTAGCACGTCGTTTGGTAGAAATCCACGTGCGCGTTCTGCCAAAAGCACCATTTGCATGCACATCTTGTGGTTTTGCAGAAAACTTCATCCGCGTCTACCTAAAGATGCATGTGCATGCTTAAAACGCGTTTTCGCACAAATCCGTGCGCGGTTGCTAAAAAGAGCAGCATCGGCATGCTTAGCGCGTCGTTTGGTAGAAATCCACGTGCGCGTTCTGCCAAAAGCACCATTTGCATGCACATCTTGAGGTTTTGCAGAAAACTTCATCCTCGTCTACCAAAAGATGCATGTGCATGCTTAAAACGCGTTTTCGCACAAATCCGTGCGCGGGTGCTAAAAAGAGCAGCATCGGCATGCTTAGCACGTCGTTTGGTAGAAATCCACGAGCGCGTTCTGCCAAAAGCACCATTTGCATGCACATCTTGTGGTTTTGCAGAAAACTTCATCCGCGTCTACCAAAAGATGCATGTGCATGCTTACAACGCGTTTTCGCACAAATGCGTGCGCGGGTGCTAAAAAGAGCAGCATCGGCATGCTTAGCACGTCGTTTGGTAGAAATCCACGTGCGCGTTCTGCCAAAAGCACCATTTGCATGCACATCTTGTGGTTTTGCAGAAAACTTCATCCGCGTCTACCAAAAGATGCATGTGCATGCTTAAAACGCGGTTTCGCACAAATCCGTGCGCGGGTGCTAAAAAGAGCAGCATCGGCATGCTTAGCACGTCGTTTGGTAGAAATCCACGTGCGCGTTCTGCCAAAAGCACCATTTGCATGCACATCTTGTGGTTTTGCAGAAAACTTCATCCGCGTCTACCAAAAGATGCATGTGCATGCTTAAAACGCGTTTTCGCACAAATCCGTGCGCGGGTGCTAAAAAGAGCAGCATCGGCATGCTTAGCACGTCGTTTGGTAGAAATCCACGTGCGCGTTCTGCCAAAAGCACCATTTGCATGCACATCTTGTGGTTTTGCAGAAAACTTCATCCGCGTCTACCAAAAGATGCATGTGCATGCTTAAAACGCGTTTTCGCACAAATCCGTGCGCGGGTGCTAAAAAGAGCAGCATCGGCATGCTTAGCACGTCGTTTGGTAAAAATCCACGTGCGCGTTCTGCCAAAAGCACCATTTGCATGCACATCTTGTGGTTTTGCAGAAAACTTCATCCGCGTCTACCAAAAGATGCATGTCCATGCTTAAAACGCGTTTTCGCACAAATCCGTGCGCGGGTGCTAAAAAGAGCAGCATCGGCATGCTTAGCACGTCGTTTGGTAGAAATCCACGTGCGCGTTTTGCCAAAAGCACCATTTGCATGCACATCTGGTTTTGCAGAAAACTTCATCCGCGTCTACCAAAAGATGCATGTGCATGCTTAAAACGCGTTTTCGCACAAATCCGTGCGCGGGTGCTAAAAAGAGCAGCATCGGCATGCTTAGCACGTCGTTTGGTAGAAATCCACGTGCGCGTTCTGCCAAAAGCACCATTTGCATGCACATCTTGTGGTTTTGCAGAAAACTTCATCCGCGTCTACCAAAAGATGCATGTGCATGCTTAAAACGCGTTTTCGCAAAAATCCGTGCGCGGGTGCTAAAAAGAGCAGCATCGGCATGCTTAGCACGTCGTTTGGTAGAAATCCACGTGCGCGTTCCGCAAAAAGCACCATTTGCATGCACATCTTGTGGTTTTGCAGAAAACTTCATCCGCGTCTACCAAAAGATGCATGTGCATGCTTAAAACGCGTTTTCGCACAAATGCGTGCGCGGGTGCTAAAAAGAGCAGCATCGGCATGCTTAGCACGTCGTTTGGTAGAAATGCACGTGCGCGTTCTGCCAAAAGCACCATTTGCATGCACATCTTGTGGTTTTGCAGAAAACTTCATCCGCGTCTACCAAAAGATGCATGTGCATGCTTAAAACGCGTTTTCGCACAAATCCGTGCGCGGGTGCTAAAAAGAGCAGCATCGGCATGCTTAGCACGTCGTTTGGTAGAAATCCACGTGCGCGTTCTGCAAAAAGCACCATTTGCATGCACATCTTGTGGTTTTGCAGAAAACTTCATCCGCGTCTACCAAAATATGCATGTGCATGCTTAAAACGCGTTTTCGCACAAATGCGTGCGCGGGTGCTAAAAAGAGCAGCATCGGCATGCTTAGCACGTTGTTTGGTAGAAATCCACGTGCGCGTTCTGCAAAAAGCACCATTTGCATGCACATCTTGTGGTTTTGCAGAAAACTTCATCCGCGTCTACCAAAAGATGCATGTGCATGCTTAAGAGGAAGCTTTAGCTTGGGTGCTCCTATCTAAATACATGTAAAAGGAGAATTCGTTTTTCTCGGCAACCACTGCACTAAATTTGACGGGGTTTGCTGCATTTAAAAGAAAAGCTTAAACTCTAGTGACTGCTGGTTTCGAATTTTCGATTTAGGTTGTCAAATTTTTGTAAAAATTTATGAGAAAATTGAAAATTTTCAGAAAACGAAACTATCAAGTTTACAACTCCGTAACTCAGCAAGAAAAAATCATATCGCAATTCTGTAAATTGTACCTGATAGCACATCTAAAGCGGACAAAATTGATTTGTTACATATGAACCTCAAAAATGGAGTAATGTGTAATTACAACTTTTGCAGAACCTTCCTAAACAACGTAACAAGATCACGTAAGATGTAAACTGACGTATCAAATTTGTCCGCTTTGAATGGTCTAATGGATGCCGTTTACAGAATCGCGATATCTGTTCTTGATGCAGAGCTATTAGCTTGTAAACTTCGTGCTTCTATTTTTTTCATACGTCTGAATTTTTGAAAATCATTTTAACAAAATTCAAGCCCTAAATCAAAATTCCGCTTCCAACAGTCACTAGAATTTACCTTCTCTCTCAAATGCAACAAATTTCATTAAAATCGGTCCAGAGGTTATCTCAGAAAGACGCTTTTGCGTTTTTACATGTATTTGAATAGGCCGCGTTGGAGTTGAGCCCGAGCTAAAGCTTCCTCTTAAAACGCGTTTTCGCACAAATGCGTGCGCGGGTGCTAAAAAGAGCAGCATCGGCATGCTTAGCACGTCGTTTGGTAGAAATCCACGTGCGCGTTCTGCCAAAAGCACCATTTGCATGCACATCTTGTGGTTTTGCAGAAAACTTCATCCGCGTCTACCAAAAGATGCATGTGCATGCTTAAAACGCGTTTTTGCACAAATCCGTGCGCGGGTGCTAAAAAGAGCAGCATCGGCATGCTTAGCACGTCGTTTGGTAGAAATCCACGTGCGCGTTCTGCAAACAGCACCATTTGCATGCACATCTTGTGGTTTTGCAGAAAACTTCATCCGCGTCTACCAAAAGATGCATGTGCATGCATAAAACGCGTTTTCGCACAAATGCGTGCGCGGGTGCTAAAAAGAGCAGCATCGGCATGCTTAGCACCTCGTTTGGTAGAAATCCGCGTGCGCGTTCTGCCAAAAGCACCATTTGCATGCACATCTTGTGGTTTTGCAGAAAACTTCATCCGCGTCTACCAAAAGATGCATGTGCATGCTTAAAACGCGTTTTCGCACAAATCCATGCGCGGGTGCTAAAAAGAGCAGCATCGGCATGCTTAGCACGTCGTTTGGTAGAAATCCACGTTCGCGTTCTGCCAAAAGCACCATTTGCATGCACATCTTGTGGTTTTGCAGAAAACTTCATCCGCGTCTACCAAAAGATGCATGTGCATGCTTAAAACGCGTTTTCGCACAAATGCGTGCGCGGGTGCTAAAAAGAGCAGCATCGGCATGCTTAGCACGTCGTTTGGTAGAAATCCACGTGCGCGTTCTGCAAAAAGCACCATTTGCATGCACATCTTGTGGTTTTGCAGAAAACTTCATCCGCGTCTACCAAAAGGTGCATGTGCATGCTTAAAACGCGTTTTCGCACAAATGCGTGCGCGGGTGCTAAAAAGAGCAGCATCGGCATGCTTAGCACGTCGTTTGGTAGAAATCCACGTGCGCGTTCTGCCAAAAGCACCATTTGCATGCACATCTTGTGGTTTTGCAGAAAACTTCATCCGCGTCTACCAAAAGATGCATGTGCATGCTTAAAACGCGTTTTCGCTCAAATGCGTGTGCGGGTGCTAAAAGGAGCAGCATCGGCATGCTTAGCACGTCGTTTGGTAGAAATCCACGTGCGCGTTCTGCCAAAAGCACCATTTGCATGCACATCTTGTGGTTTTGCAGAAAACTTCATCCGCGTCTACCAAAAGGTGCATGTGCATGCTTAAAACGCGTTTTCGCACAAATCCGTGCGCGGGTGCTAAAAAGAGCAGCATCGGCATGCTTAGCACGTCGTTTGGTAGGAATCCACGTGCGCGTTCTGCCAAAAGCACCATTTGCATGCACATCTTGTGGTTTTGCAGAAAACTTCATCCGCGTCTACCAAAAGATGCATGTGCATGCTTAAAACGCGTTTTCGCACAAATCCGTGCGCGGGTGCTAAAAAGAGCAGCATCGGCATGCTTAGCACGTCGTTTGGTAGAAATCCACGTGCGCGTTCTGCAAAAAGCACCATTTGCATGCACATCTTGTGGTTTTGCAGAAAACTTCATCCGCGTCTACCAAAAGATGCATGTGCATGCTTAAAACGCGTTTTCGCACAAATCCGTGCGCGGGTGCTAAAAAGAGTAGCATCGGCATGCTTAGCACGTCGTTTGGTAGAAATCCACGTGCGCGTTCTGCAAAAAGCACCATTTGCATGCACATCTTGTGGTTTTGCAGAAAACTTCATCCGCGTCTACCAAAAGATGCATGTGCATGCTTAAAACGCGTTTTCGGACAAATGCGTGCGCGGGTGCTAAAAAGAGCAGCATCGGCATGCTTAGCACGTCGTTTGGTAGAAATCCACGTGCGCGTTCTGCCAAAAGCACCATTTGCATGCACATATTGTGGTTTGGCAGAAAACTTCATCCGCGTCTACCAAAAGATGCATGTGCATGCTTAAAACGCGTTTTCGCACAAATCCGTGCGCGGGTGCTAAAAAGAGCAGCATCGGCATGCTTAGCACGTCGTTTGGTAGAAATCCACGTGCGCGTTCTGCCAAAAGCACCATTTGCATGCACATCTTGTGGTTTTGCAGAAAACTTCATCCGCGTCTACCAAAAGATGCATGTGCATGCTTAAAACGCGTTTTCGCACAAATGCGTGCGCGGGTGCTAAAAAGAGCAGCATCGGCATGCTTAGCACGTCGTTTGGTAGAAATCGACGTGCGCGTTCTGCAAAAAGCACCATTTGCATGCACATCTTGTGGTTTTGCAGAAAACTTCATCCGCGTCTACCAAAAGATGCATGTGCATGCTTAAGAGGAAGCTTTAGCTTGGGTGCTCCTATCTAAATACATGTAAAAGGAGAATTCGTTTTTCTCGGCAACCACTGCACTAAATTTGACGGGGTTTGCTGCATTTAAAAGAAAAGCTTAAAATCTAGTGACTGTTGGTTTCGAATTTTCGATTTAGGTTGTCAAATTTTTGTAAGAATTTGGCAAAAATCGAAAATTTTCAGAAAACGAAACTATCAAGTTTAGAACTCCGTAACTCAGCAAGAAAAAATCATATCGCAATTCTGTAAATTGTACCTGATAGCACATCTAAAGCGGACAAAATTGATTTGTTACATATGAACCTCAAAAAATGGAGTAATGTGTAATTGCAACTTTTGCAGAACCTTCGTAAACAACGTAACAAGATCACGTAAGATGTAAACTGACGTATCAAATTTGTCCGCTTTGAATGGTCTAATGGATGCCGTTTACAGAATCGCGATATCTGTTCTTGACGCAGAGCTATTAGCTTGTAAACTTCGTGCTTCTATTTTTTTCATACGTCTGAATTTTTGAAAATCATTTTAACAAAATTCAAGCCCTAAATCAAAATTCCGCTTCCAACAGTCACTAGAATTTAACTTTCTCTCTCAAATGCAACAAATCTCATTAAAATCGGTCCAGAGGTTATCTCAGAAAGACGCTTTTGCGTTTTTACATGTATTTGAATAGGCCCCGTTGGAGTTGAGCCCGAGCTAAAGCTTCCTCTTAAAACGCGTTTTCGCACAAATGCGTGCGCGGGTGCTAAAAAGAGCAGCATCGGCATGCTTAGCACGTCGTTTGGTAGAAATCCACGTGCGCGTTCTGCCAAAAGCACCATTTGCATGCACATCTTGTGGTTTTGCAGAAAACTTCATCCGCGTCTACCAAAAGATGCATGTGCATGCTTAAAACGCGTTTTCGCACAAATCCGTGCGCGGGTGCTAAAAAGAGCAGCATCGGCATGCTTAGCACGTCGTTTGGTAGAAATCCACGTGCGCGTTCTGCCAAAAGCACCATTTGCATGCACATCTTGTGGTTTTGCAGAAAACTTCATCCGCGTCTACCAAAAGATGCATGTGCATGCTTAAAACGCGTTTTCGCACAAATCCGTGCGCGGGTGCTAAAAAGAGCAGCATCGGCATGCTTAGCACGTCGTTTGGTAGAAATCCACGTGCGCGTTCTGCCAAAAGCACCATTTGCATGCACATCTTGTGGTTTTGCAGAAAACTTCATCCGCGTCTACCAAAAGATGCATGTGCATGCTTAAAACGCGTTTTCGCACAAATGCGTGCGCGGGTGCTAAAAAGAGCAGCATCGGCATGCTTAGCACGTCGTTTGGTAGAAATCCACGTGCGCGTTCTGCCAAAAGCACCATTTGCATGCACATCTTGTGGTTTTGCAGAAAACTTCATCCGCGTCTACCTAAAGATGCATGTGCATGCTTAAAACGCGTTTTCGCACAAATCCGTGCGCGGTTGCTAAAAAGAGCAGCATCGGCATGCTTAGCGCGTCGTTTGGTAGAAATCCACGTGCGCGTTCTGCCAAAAGCACCATTTGCATGCACATCTTGAGGTTTTGCAGAAAACTTCATCCTCGTCTACCAAAAGATGCATGTGCATGCTTAAAACGCGTTTTCGCACAAATCCGTGCACGGGTGCTAAAAAGAGCAGCATCGGCATGCTTAGCACGTCGTTTGGTAGAAATCCACGAGCGCGTTCTGCCAAAAGCACCATTTGCATGCACATCTTGTGGTTTTGCAGAAAACTTCATCCGCGTCTACCAAAAGATGCATGTGCATGCTTACAACGCGTTTTCGCACAAATGCGTGCGCGGGTGCTAAAAAGAGCAGCATCGGCATGCTTAGCACGTCGTTTGGTAGAAATCCACGTGCGCGTTCTGCCAAAAGCACCATTTGCATGCACATCTTGTGGTTTTGCAGAAAACTTCATCCGCGTCTACCAAAAGATGCATGTGCATGCTTAAAACGCGGTTTCGCACAAATCCGTGCGCGGGTGCTAAAAAGAGCAGCATCGGCATGCTTAGCACGTCGTTTGGTAGAAATCCACGTGCGCGTTCTGCCAAAAGCACCATTTGCATGCACATCTTGTGGTTTTGCAGAAAACTTCATCCGCGTCTACCAAAAGATGCATGTGCATGCTTAAAACGCGTTTTCGCACAAATCCGTGCGCGGGTGCTAAAAAGAGCAGCATCGGCATGCTTAGCACGTCGTTTGGTAGAAATCCACGTGCGCGTTCTGCCAAAAGCACCATTTGCATGCACATCTTGTGGTTTTGCAGAAAACTTCATCCGCGTCTACCAAAAGATGCATGTGCATGCTTAAAACGCGTTTTCGCACAAATCCGTGCGCGGGTGCTAAAAAGAGCAGCATCGGCATGCTTAGCACGTCGTTTGGTAAAAATCCACGTGCGCGTTCTGCCAAAAGCACCATTTGCATGCACATCTTGTGGTTTTGCAGAAAACTTCATCCGCGTCTACCAAAAGATGCATGTCCATGCTTAAAACGCGTTTTCGCACAAATCCGTGCGCGGGTGCTAAAAAGAGCAGCATCGGCATGCTTAGCACGTCGTTTGGTAGAAATCCACGTGCGCGTTTTGCCAAAAGCACCATTTGCATGCACATCTGGTTTTGCAGAAAACTTCATCCGCGTCTACCAAAAGATGCATGTGCATGCTTAAAACGCGTTTTCGCACAAATCCGTGCGCGGGTGCTAAAAAGAGCAGCATCGGCATGCTTAGCACGTCGTTTGGTAGAAATCCACGTGCGCGTTCTGCCAAAAGCACCATTTGCATGCACATCTTGTGGTTTTGCAGAAAACTTCATCCGCGTCTACCAAAAGATGCATGTGCATGCTTAAAACGCGTTTTCGCAAAAATCCGTGCGCGGGTGCTAAAAAGAGCAGCATCGGCATGCTTAGCACGTCGTTTGGTAGAAATCCACGTGCGCGTTCCGCAAAAAGCACCATTTGCATGCACATCTTGTGGTTTTGCAGAAAACTTCATCCGCGTCTACCAAAAGATGCATGTGCATGCTTAAAACGCGTTTTCGCACAAATGCGTGCGCGGGTGCTAAAAAGAGCAGCATCGGCATGCTTAGCACGTCGTTTGGTAGAAATGCACGTGCGCGTTCTGCCAAAAGCACCATTTGCATGCACATCTTGTGGTTTTGCAGAAAACTTCATCCGCGTCTACCAAAAGATGCATGTGCATGCTTAAAACGCGTTTTCGCACAAATCCGTGCGCGGGTGCTAAAAAGAGCAGCATCGGCATGCTTAGCACGTCGTTTGGTAGAAATCCACGTGCGCGTTCTGCAAAAAGCACCATTTGCATGCACATCTTGTGGTTTTGCAGAAAACTTCATCCGCGTCTACCAAAATATGCATGTGCATGCTTAAAACGCGTTTTCGCACAAATGCGTGCGCGGGTGCTAAAAAGAGCAGCATCGGCATGCTTAGCACGTTGTTTGGTAGAAATCCACGTGCGCGTTCTGCAAAAAGCACCATTTGCATGCACATCTTGTGGTTTTGCAGAAAACTTCATCCGCGTCTACCAAAAGATGCATGTGCATGCTTAAGAGGAAGCTTTAGCTTGGGTGCTCCTATCTAAATACATGTAAAAGGAGAATTCGTTTTTCTCGGCAACCACTGCACTAAATTTGACGGGGTTTGCTGCATTTAAAAGAAAAGCTTAAACTCTAGTGACTGCTGGTTTCGAATTTTCGATTTAGGTTGTCAAATTTTTGTAAAAATTTATGAGAAAATCGAAAATTTTCAGAAAACGAAACTATCAAGTTTACAACTCCGTAACTCAGCAAGAAAAAATCATATCGCAATTCTGTAAATTGTACCTGATAGCACATCTAAAGCGGACAAAATTGATTTGTTACATATGAACCTCAAAAATGGAGTAATGTGTAATTACAACTTTTGCAGAACCTTCCTAAACAACGTAACAAGATCACGTAAGATGTAAACTGACGTATCAAATTTGTCCGCTTTGAATGGTCTAATGGATGCCGTTTACAGAATCGCGATATCTGTTCTTGATGCAGAGCTATTAGCTTGTAAACTTCGTGCTTCTATTTTTTTCATACGTCTGAATTTTTGAAAATCATTTTAACAAAATTCAAGCCCTAAATCAAAATTCCGCTTCCAACAGTCACTAGAATTTACCTTCTCTCTCAAATGCAACAAATTTCATTAAAATCGGTCCAGAGGTTATCTCAGAAAGACGCTTTTGCGTTTTTACATGTATTTGAATAGGCCGCGTTGGAGTTGAGCCCGAGCTAAAGCTTCCTCTTAAAACGCGTTTTCGCACAAATGCGTGCGCGGGTGCTAAAAAGAGCAGCATCGGCATGCTTAGCACGTCGTTTGGTAGAAATCCACGTGCGCGTTCTGCCAAAAGCACCATTTGCATGCACATCTTGTGGTTTTGCAGAAAACTTCATCCGCGTCTACCAAAAGATGCATGTGCATGCTTAAAACGCGTTTTTGCACAAATCCGTGCGCGGGTGCTAAAAAGAGCAGCATCGGCATGCTTAGCACGTCGTTTGGTAGAAATCCACGTGCGCGTTCTGCAAACAGCACCATTTGCAGGCACATCTTGTGGTTTTGCAGAAAACTTCATCCGCGTCTACCAAAAGATGCATGTGCATGCATAAAACGCGTTTTCGCACAAATGCGTGCGCGGGTGCTAAAAAGAGCAGCATCGGCATGCTTAGCACCTCGTTTGGTAGAAATCCGCGTGCGCGTTCTGCCAAAAGCACCATTTGCATGCACATCTTGTGGTTTTGCAGAAAACTTCATCCGCGTCTACCAAAAGATGCATGTGCATGCTTAAAACGCGTTTTCGCACAAATCCATGCGCGGGTGCTAAAAAGAGCAGCATCGGCATGCTTAGCACGTCGTTTGGTAGAAATCCACGTTCGCGTTCTGCCAAAAGCACCATTTGCATGCACATCTTGTGGTTTTGCAGAAAACTTCATCCGCGTCTACCAAAAGATGCATGTGCATGCTTAAAACGCGTTTTCGCACAAATGCGTGCGCGGGTGCTAAAAAGAGCAGCATCGGCATGCTTAGCACGTCGTTTGGTAGAAATCCACGTGCGCGTTCTGCAAAAAGCACCATTTGCATGCACATCTTGTGGTTTTGCAGAAAACTTCATCCGCGTCTACCAAAAGGTGCATGTGCATGCTTAAAACGCGTTTTCGCACAAATGCGTGCGCGGGTGCTAAAAAGAGCAGCATCGGCATGCTTAGCACGTCGTTTGGTAGAAATCCACGTGCGCGTTCTGCCAAAAGCACCATTTGCATGCACATCTTGTGGTTTTGCAGAAAACTTCATCCGCGTCTACCAAAAGATGCATGTGCATGCTTAAAACGCGTTTTCGCTCAAATGCGTGTGCGGGTGCTAAAAGGAGCAGCATCGGCATGCTTAGCACGTCGTTTGGTAGAAATCCACGTGCGCGTTCTGCCAAAAGCACCATTTGCATGCACATCTTGTGGTTTTGCAGAAAACTTCATCCGCGTCTACCAAAAGGTGCATGTGCATGCTTAAAACGCGTTTTCGCACAAATCCGTGCGCGGGTGCTAAAAAGAGCAGCATCGGCATGCTTAGCACGTCGTTTGGTAGGAATCCACGTGCGCGTTCTGCCAAAAGCACCATTTGCATGCACATCTTGTGGTTTTGCAGAAAACTTCATCCGCGTCTACCAAAAGATGCATGTGCATGCTTAAAACGCGTTTTCGCACAAATCCGTGCGCGGGTGCTAAAAAGAGCAGCATCGGCATGCTTAGCACGTCGTTTGGTAGAAATCCACGTGCGCGTTCTGCAAAAAGCACCATTTGCATGCACATCTTGTGGTTTTGCAGAAAACTTCATCCGCGTCTACCAAAAGATGCATGTGCATGCTTAAAACGCGTTTTCGCACAAATCCGTGCGCGGGTGCTAAAAAGAGTAGCATCGGCATGCTTAGCACGTCGTTTGGTAGAAATCCACGTGCGCGTTCTGCAAAAAGCACCATTTGCATGCACATCTTGTGGTTTTGCAGAAAACTTCATCCGCGTCTACCAAAAGATGCATGTGCATGCTTAAAACGCGTTTTCGGACAAATGCGTGCGCGGGTGCTAAAAAGAGCAGCATCGGCATGCTTAGCACGTCGTTTGGTAGAAATCCACGTGCGCGTTCTGCCAAAAGCACCATTTGCATGCACATATTGTGGTTTGGCAGAAAACTTCATCCGCGTCTACCAAAAGATGCATGTGCATGCTTAAAACGCGTTTTCGCACAAATCCGTGCGCGGGTGCTAAAAAGAGCAGAATCGGCATGCTTAGCACGTCGTTTGGTAGAAATCCACGTGCGCGTTCTGCCAAAAGCACCATTTGCATGCACATCTTGTGGTTTTGCAGAAAACTTCATCCGCGTCTAACAAAAGATGCATGTGCATGCTTAAAACGCGTTTTCGCACAAATCCGTGCGCGGGTGCTAAAAAGAGCAGCATCGGCATGCTTAGCACGTCGTTTGGTAGAAATCCACGTGCGCGTTCTGCCAAAAGCACCATTTGCATGCACATCTTGTGGTTTTGCAGAAAACTTCATCCGCGTCTACCAAAAGATGCATGTGCATGCTTAAAACGCGTTTTCGCACAAATCCGTGCGCGGGTGCTAAAAAGAGCAGCATCGGCATGCTTAGCACGTCGTTTGGTAGAAATCCACGTGCGCGTTCTGCAAAAAGCACCATTTGCATGCACATCTTGTGGTTTTGCAGAAAACTTCATCCGCGTCTACCAAAGGATGCATGTGCATGCTTAATACGCGTTTTCGCACAAATGCGTGCGCGGGTGCTAAAAAGAGCAGCATCGGCATGCTTAGCACGTTGTTTGGTAGAAATCCACGTGCGCGTTCTGCAAAAAGCACCATTTGCATGCACATCTTGTGGTTTTGCAGAAAACTTCATCCGCGTCTACCAAAAGATGCATGTGCATGCTTAAGAGGAAGCTTTAGCTTGGGTGCTCCTATCTAAATGCATGTAAAAGGAGAATTCGTTTTTCTCGGCAACCACTGCACTAAATTTGACGGGGTTTGCTGCATTTAAAAGAAAAGCTTAAACTCTAGTGACTGTTGGTTTCGAATTTTCGATTTAGGTCGTCACATTTTTGTAAAAATTTGGCAAAAATCGCAAATTTTCAGAAAACGAAACTATCAAGTTTACAACTCCGTAACTCAGCAAGAAAAAATCATATCGCAATTCTGTAAATTGTACCTGATAGCACATCTAAAGCGGACAAAATTGATATGTTACATATGAACCTCAAAAAATGGAGTAATGTGTAATTACAACTTTTGCAGAACCTTCGTAAACAACGTAACAAATTCACGTAAGATGTAAACTGACATATCAAATTTGTGCGCTCTGAATGGTCTAATGGATGCCGTTGACAGAATCGCGATATCTGTTCTTGATGCAGAGCTATTAGCTTGTAAACTTCGTGCTTCTATTTTTTTCATACGTCTGAATTTTTGAAAATCCTTTTAACAAAATTCAAGCCCTAAATCAAAATTCCGCTTCCAACAGTCACTAGAATTTAACTTTCTGTCTCAAATGCAACAAATTTCATTAAAATCGGTCCAGAGGTTATCTCAGAAAAACGCTTTTGCGTTTTTACGTGTATTTGAATAGGCCGCGTTGGAGTTGAGCCCGAGCTAAAGCTTCCTCTTAAAACGCGTTTTCGCACAAATGCGTGCGCGGGTGCTAAAAAGAGCAGCATCGGCATGCTTAGCACGTCGTTTGGTAGAAATCCACGTGCGCGTTCTGCAAAAAGCACCATTTGCATGCACATCTTGTGGTTTTGCAGAAAACTTCATCCGCATCTACCAAAAGATGCATGTGCATGCTTAAAACGCGTTTTCGCACAAATGCGTGCGCGGGTGCTAAAAAGAGCAGCATCGGCATGCTTAGCACGTCGTTTGGTAGAAATCCACGTGCGCGTTCTGCCAAAAGCACCATTTGCATGCACATCTTGTGGTTTTGCAGAAAACTTCATCCGCGTCTACCAAAAGATGCATGTGCATGCTTCAAACGCGTTTTCGCACAAATGCGTGCGCGGGTGCTAAAAGGAGCAGCATCGGCATGCTTAGCACGTCGTTTGGTACAAATCCACGTGCGCGTTCTGCCAAAAGCACCATTTGCATGCACATCTTGTGGTTTTGCAGAAAACTTCATCCGCGTCTACCAAAAGATGCATGTGCATGCTTAAAACGCGTTTTCGCACAAATCCGTGCGCGGGTGCTAAAAAGAGCAGCATCGGCATGCTTAGCCCGTCGTTTGGTAGGAATCCACGTGCGCGTTCTGCCAAAAGCACCATTTGCATGCACATCTTGTGGTTTTGCAGAAAACTTCATCCGCGTCTACCAAAAGATGCATGTGCATGCTTAAAACGCGTTTTCGCACAAATCCGTGCGCGGGTGCTAAAAAGAGCAGCATCGGCATGCTTAGCACGTCGTTTGGTAGAAATCCACGTGCGCGTTCTGCAAAAAGCACCATTTGCATGCCATTCTTGTGGTTTTGCAGAAAACTTCATCCTCGTCTACCAAAAGATGCATGTGCATGCTTAAAACGCGTTTTCGCACAAATCCGTGCGCGGGTGCTAAAAAGAGCAGCATCGGCATGCTTAGCACGTCGTTTGGTAGAAATCCACGAGCGCGTTCTGCCAAAAGCACCATTTGCATGCACATCTTGTGGTTTTGCAGAAAACTTCATCCGCGTCTACCAAAAGATGCATGTGCATGCTTAAAACGCGTTTTCGGACAAATGCGTGCGCGGGTGCTAAAAAGAGCAGCATCGGCATGCTTAGCACGTCGTTTGGTAGAAATCCACGTGCGCGTTCTGCCAAAAGCACCATTTGCATGCACATATTGTGGTTTGGCAGAAAACTTCATCCGCGTCTACCAAAAGATGCATGTGCATGCTTAAAACGCGTTTTCGCACAAATCCGTGCGCATGTGCTAAAAAGAGCAGAATCGGCATGCTTAGCACGTCGTTTGGTAGAAATCCACGTGCGCGTTCTGCCAAAAGCACCATTTGCATGCACATCTTGTGGTTTTGCAGAAAACTTCATCCGCGTCTAACAAAAGATGCATGTGCATGCTTAAAACGCGTTTTCGCACAAATCCGTGCGCGGGTGCTAAAAAGAGCAGCATCGGCATGCTTAGCACGTCGTTTGGTAGAAATCCACGTGCGCGTTCTGCCAAAAGCACCATTTGCATGCACATCTTGTGGTTTTGCAGAAAACTTCATCCGCGTCTACCAAAAGATGCATGTGCATGCTTAAAACGCGTTTTCGCACAAATCCGTGCGCGGGTGCTAAAAAGAGCAGCATCGGCATGCTTAGCACGTCGTTTGGTAGAAATCCACGTGCGCGTTCTGCAAAAAGCACCATTTGCATGCACATCTTGTGGTTTTGCAGAAAACTTCATCCGCGTCTACCAAAGGATGCATGTGCATGCTTAATACGCGTTTTCGCACAAATGCGTGCGCGGGTGCTAAAAAGAGCAGCATCGGCATGCTTAGCACGTTGTTTGGTAGAAATCCACGTGCGCGTTCTGCAAAAAGCACCATTTGCATGCACATCTTGTGGTTTTGCAGAAAACTTCATCCGCGTCTACCAAAAGATGCATGTGCATGCTTAAGAGGAAGCTTTAGCTTGGGTGCTCCTATCTAAATACATGTAAAAGGAGAATTCGTTTTTCTCGGCAACCACTGCACTAAATTTGACGGGGTTTGCTGCATTTAAAAGAAAAGCTTAAACTCTAGTGACTGTTGGTTTCGAATTTTCGATTTAGGTCGTCACATTTTTGTAAAAATTTGGCAAAAATCGCAAATATTCAGAAAACGAAACTATCAAGTTTACAACTCCGTAACTCAGCAAGAAAAAATCATATCGCAATTCTGTAAATTGTACCTGATAGCACATCTAAAGCGGACAAAATTGATATGTTACATATGAACCTCAAAAAATGGAGTAATGTGTAATTACAACTTTTGCAGAACCTTCGTAAACAACGTAACAAATTCACGTAAGATGTAAACTGACATATCAAATTTGTGCGCTCTGAATGGTCTAATGGATGCCGTTGACAGAATCGCGATATCTGTTCTTGATGCAGAGCTATTAGCTTGTAAACTTCGTGCTTCTATTTTTTTCATACGTCTGAATTTTTGAAAATCCTTTTAACAAAATTCAAGCCCTAAATCAAAATTCCGCTTCCAACAGTCACTAGAATTTAACTTTCTCTCTCAAATGCAACAAATTTCATTAAAATCGGTCCAGAGGTTATCTCAGAAAAACGCTTTTGCGTTTTTACGTGTATTTGAATAGGCCGCGTTGGAGTTGAGCCCGAGCTAAAGCTTCCTCTTAAAACGCGTTTTCGCACAAATGCGTGCGCGGGTGCTAAAAAGAGCAGCATCGGCATGCTTAGCACGTCGTTTGGTAGAAATCCACGTGCGCGTTCTGCAAAAAGCACCATTTGCATGCACATCTTGTGGTTTTGCAGAAAACTTCATCCGCATCTACCAAAAGATGCATGTGCATGCTTAAAACGCGTTTTCGCACAAATGCGTGCGCGGGTGCTAAAAAGAGCAGCATCGGCATGCTTAGCACGTCGTTTGGTAGAAATCCACGTGCGCGTTCTGCAAAAAGCACCATTTGCATGCACATCTTGTGGTTTTGCAGAAAACTTCATCCGCGTCTA
This sequence comes from Dermacentor andersoni, assembly GCF_023375885.2. Taxonomy (NCBI): domain Eukaryota; kingdom Metazoa; phylum Arthropoda; class Arachnida; order Ixodida; family Ixodidae; genus Dermacentor; species Dermacentor andersoni. The sequence goes on along the minus strand of NW_027314846.1, from coordinate 39,011 downwards.
CCAAAGGATGCATGTGCATGCTTAATACGCGTTTTCGCACAAATGCGTGCGCGGGTGCTAAAAAGAGCAGCATCGGCATGCTTAGCACGTTGTTTGGTAGAAATCCACGTGCGCGTTCTGCAAAAAGCACCATTTGCATGCACATCTTGTGGTTTTGCAGAAAACTTCATCCGCGTCTACCAAAAGATGCATGTGCATGCTTAAGAGGAAGCTTTAGCTTGGGTGCTCCTATCTAAATACATGTAAAAGGAGAATTCGTTTTTCTCGGCAACCACTGCACTAAATTTGACGGGGTTTGCTGCATTTAAAAGAAAAGCTTAAACTCTAGTGACTGTTGGTTTCGAATTTTCGATTTAGGTCGTCACATTTTTGTAAAAATTTGGCAAAAATCGCAAATATTCAGAAAACGAAACTATCAAGTTTACAACTCCGTAACTCAGCAAGAAAAAATCATATCGCAATTCTGTAAATTGTACCTGATAGCACATCTAAAGCGGACAAAATTGATATGTTACATATGAACCTCAAAAAATGGAGTAATGTGTAATTACAACTTTTGCAGAACCTTCGTAAACAACGTAACAAATTCACGTAAGATGTAAACTGACATATCAAATTTGTGCGCTCTGAATGGTCTAATGGATGCCGTTGACAGAATCGCGATATCTGTTCTTGATGCAGAGCTATTAGCTTGTAAACTTCGTGCTTCTATTTTTTTCATACGTCTGAATTTTTGAAAATCCTTTTAACAAAATTCAAGCCCTAAATCAAAATTCCGCTTCCAACAGTCACTAGAATTTAACTTTCTCTCTCAAATGCAACAAATTTCATTAAAATCGGTCCAGAGGTTATCTCAGAAAAACGCTTTTGCGTTTTTACGTGTATTTGAATAGGCCGCGTTGGAGTTGAGCCCGAGCTAAAGCTTCCTCTTAAAACGCGTTTTCGCACAAATGCGTGCGCGGGTGCTAAAAAGAGCAGCATCGGCATGCTTAGCACGTCGTTTGGTAGAAATCCACGTGCGCGTTCTGCAAAAAGCACCATTTGCATGCACATCTTGTGGTTTTGCAGAAAACTTCATCCGCATCTACCAAAAGATGCATGTGCATGCTTAAAACGCGTTTTCGCACAAATGCGTGCGCGGGTGCTAAAAAGAGCAGCATCGGCATGCTTTGCACGTCGTTTGGTAGAAATCCACGTGCGCGTTCTGCCAAAAGCACCATTTGCATGCACATCTTGTGGTTTTGCAGAAAACTTCATCCGCGTCTACCAAAAGATGCATGTGCATGCTTCAAACGCGTTTTCGCACAAATGCGTGCGCGGGTGCTAAAAGGAGCAGCATCGGCATGCTTAGCACGTCGTTTGGTACAAATCCACGTGCGCGTTCTGCCAAAAGCACCATTTGCATGCACATCTTGTGGTTTTGCAGAAAACTTCATCCGCGTCTACCAAAAGATGCATGTGCATGCTTAAAACGCGTTTTCGCACAAATCCGTGCGCGGGTGCTAAAAAGAGCAGCATCGGCATGCTTAGCACGTCGTTTGGTAGGAATCCACGTGCGCGTTCTGCCAAAAGCACCATTTGCATGCACATCTTGTGGTTTTGCAGAAAACTTCATCCGCGTCTACCAAAAGATGCATGTGCATGCTTAAAACGCGTTTTCGCACAAATCCGTGCGCGGGTGCTAAAAAGAGCAGCATCGGCATGCTTAGCACGTCGTTTGGTAGAAATCCACGTGCGCGTTCTGCAAAAAGCACCATTTGCATGCACATCTTGTGGTTTTGCAGAAAACTTCATCCGCGTCTACCAAAAGATGCATGTGCATGCTTAAAACGCGTTTTCGCACAAATGCGTGCGCGGGTGCTAAAAAGAGTAGCATCGGCATGCTTAGCACGTCGTTTGGTAGAAATCCACGTGCGCGTTCTGCAAAAAGCACCATTTGCATGCACATCTTGTGGTTTTGCAGAAAACTTCATCCGCGTCTACCAAAAGATGCATGTGCATGCTTAAAACGCGTTTTCGCACAAATGCGTGCGCGGGTGCTAAAAAGAGCAGCATCGGCATGCTTAGCACGTCGTTTGGTAGAAATCCACGTGCGCGTTCTGCCAAAAGCACCATTTGCATGCACATCTTGTGGTTTTGCAGAAAACTTCATCCTCGTCTACCAAAAGATGCATGTGCATGCTTAAAACGCGTTTTCGCACAAATCCGTGCGCGGGTGCTAAAAAGAGCAGCATCGGCATGCTTAGCACGTCGTTTGGTAGAAATCCACGAGCGCGTTCTGCCAAAAGCACCATTTGCATGCACATCTTGTGGTTTTGCAGAAAACTTCATCCGCGTCTACCAAAAGATGCATGTGCATGCTTAAGAGGAAGCTTTAGCTTGGGTGCTCCTATCTAAATACATGTAAAAGGAGAATTTGTTTTTCTCGGCAACCACTGCACTAAATTTGACGGGGTTTGCTGCATTTAAAAGAAAAGCTTAAACTCTAGTGACTGTTGGTTTCGAATTTTCGATTTAGGTCGTCACATTTTTGTAAAAATTTGGCAAAAATCGCAAATTTTCAGAAAACGAAACTATCAAGTTTACAACTCCGTAACTCAGCAAGAAAAAATCATATCGCAATTCTGTAAATTGTACCTGATAGCACATCTAAAGCGGACAAAATTGATATGTTACATATGAACCTCAAAAAATGGAGTAATGTGTAATTACAACTTTTGCAGAACCTTCGTAAACAACGTAACAAATTCACGTAAGATGTAAACTGACATATCAAATTTGTGCGCTTTGAATGGTCTAATGGATGCCGTTGACAGAATCGCGATATCTGTTCTTGATGCAGAGCTATTAGCTTGTAAACTTCGTGCTTCTATTTTTTTCATACGTCTGAATTTTTGAAAATCCTTTTAACAAAATTCAAGCCCTAAATCAAAATTCCGCTTCCAACAGTCACTAGAATTTAACTTTCTCTCTCAAATGCAACAAATTTCATTAGAATCGGTCCAGAGGTTATCTCAGAAAAACGCTTTTGCGTTTTTACGTGTATTTGAATAGGCCGCGTTGGAGTTGAGCCCGAGCTAAAGCTTCCTCTTAAAACGCGTTTTCGCACAAATGCGTGCGCGGGTGCTAAAAAGAGCAGCATCGGCATGCTTAGCACGTCGTTTGGTAGAAATCCACGTGCGCGTTCTGCAAAAAGCACCATTTGCATGCACATCTTGTGGTTTTGCAGAAAACTTCATCCGCATCTACCAAAAGATGCATGTGCATGCTTAAAACGCGTTTTCGCACAAATGCGTGCGCGGGTGCTAAAAAGAGCAGCATCGGCATGCTTAGCACGTCGTTTGGTAGAAATCCACGTGCGCGTTCTGCCAAAAGCACCATTTGCATGCACATCTTGTGGTTTTGCAGAAAACTTCATCCGCGTCTACCAAAAGATGCATGTGCATGCTTCAAACGCGTTTTCGCACAAATGCGTGCGCGGGTGCTAAAAGGAGCAGCATCGGCATGCTTAGCACGTCGTTTGGTACAAATCCACGTGCGCGTTCTGCCAAAAGCACCATTTGCATGCACATCTTGTGGTTTTGCAGAAAACTTCATCCGCGTCTACCAAAAGATGCATGTGCATGCTTAAAACGCGTTTTCGCACAAATCCGTGCGCGGGTGCTAAAAAGAGCAGCATCGGCATGCTTAGCACGTCGTTTGGTAGGAATCCACGTGCGCGTTCTGCCAAAAGCACCATTTGCATGCACATCTTGTGGTTTTGCAGAAAACTTCATCCGCGTCTACCAAAAGATGCATGTGCATGCTTAAAACGCGTTTTCGCACAAATCCGTGCGCGGGTGCTAAAAAGAGCAGCATCGGCATGCTTAGCACGTCGTTTGGTAGAAATCCACGTGCGCGTTCTGCAAAAAGCACCATTTGCATGCACATCTTGTGGTTTTGCAGAAAACTTCATCCTCGTCTACCAAAAGATGCATGTGCATGCTTAAAACGCGTTTTCGCACAAATCCGTGCGCGGGTGCTAAAAAGAGCAGCATCGGCATGCTTAGCACGTCGTTTGGTAGAAATCCACGAGCGCGTTCTGCCAAAAGCACCATTTGCATGCACATCTTGTGGTTTTGCAGAAAACTTCATCCGCGTCTACCAAAAGATGCATGTGCATGCTTAAAACGCGTTTTCGGACAAATGCGTGCGCGGGTGCTAAAAAGAGCAGCATCGGCATGCTTAGCACGTCGTTTGGTAGAAATCCACGTGCGCGTTCTGCCAAAAGCACCATTTGCATGCACATATTGTGGTTTGGCAGAAAACTTCATCCGCGTCTACCAAAAGATGCATGTGCATGCTTAAAACGCGTTTTCGCACAAATCCGTGCGCATGTGCTAAAAAGAGCAGAATCGGCATGCTTAGCACGTCGTTTGGTAGAAATCCACGTGCGCGTTCTGCCAAAAGCACCATTTGCATGCACATCTTGTGGTTTTGCAGAAAACTTCATCCGCGTCTAACAAAAGATGCATGTGCATGCTTAAAACGCGTTTTCGCACAAATCCGTGCGCGGGTGCTAAAAAGAGCAGCATCGGCATGCTTAGCACGTCGTTTGGTAGAAATCCACGTGCGCGTTCTGCCAAAAGCACCATTTGCATGCACATCTTGTGGTTTTGCAGAAAACTTCATCCGCGTCTACCAAAAGATGCATGTGCATGCTTAAAACGCGTTTTCGCACAAATCCGTGCGCGGGTGCTAAAAAGAGCAGCATCGGCATGCTTAGCACGTCGTTTGGTAGAAATCCACGTGCGCGTTCTGCAAAAAGCACCATTTGCATGCACATCTTGTGGTTTTGCAGAAAACTTTATCCGCGTCTACCAAAGGATGCATGTGCATGCTTAATACGCGTTTTCGCACAAATGCGTGCGCGGGTGCTAAAAAGAGCAGCATCGGCATGCTTAGCACGTTGTTTGGTAGAAATCCACGTGCGCGTTCTGCAAAAAGCACCATTTGCATGCACATCTTGTGGTTTTGCAGAAAACTTCATCCGCGTCTACCAAAAGATGCATGTGCATGCTTAAGAGGAAGCTTTAGCTTGGGTGCTCCTATCTAAATACATGTAAAAGGAGAATTCGTTTTTCTCGGCAACCACTGCACTAAATTTGACGGGGTTTGCTGCATTTAAAAGAAAAGCTTAAACTCTAGTGACTGTTGGTTTCGAATTTTCGATTTAGGTCGTCACATTTTTGTAAAAATTTGGCAAAAATCGCAAATTTTCAGAAAACGAAACTATCAAGTTTACAACTCCGTAACTCAGCAAGAAAAAATCATATCGCAATTCTGTAAATTGTACCTGATAGCACATCTAAAGCGGACAAAATTGATATGTTACATATGAACCTCAAAAAATGGAGTAATGTGTAATTACAACTTTTGCAGAACCTTCGTAAACAACGTAACAAATTCACGTAAGATGTAAACTGACATATCAAATTTGTGCGCTCTGAATGGTCTAATGGATGCCGTTGACAGAATCGCGATATCTGTTCTTGATGCAGAGCTATTAGCTTGTAAACTTCGTGCTTCTATTTTTTTCATACGTCTGAATTTTTGAAAATCCTTTTAACAAAATTCAAGCCCTAAATCAAAATTCCGCTTCCAACAGTCACTAGAATTTAACTTTCTCTCTCAAATGCAACAAATTTCATTAAAATCGGTCCAGAGGTTATCTCAGAAAAACGCTTTTGCGTTTTTACGTGTATTTGAATAGGCCGCGTTGGAGTTGAGCCCGAGCTAAAGCTTCCTCTTAAAACGCGTTTTCGCACAAATGCGTGCGCGGGTGCTAAAAAGAGCAGCATCGGCATGCTTAGCACGTCGTTTGGTAGAAATCCACGTGCGCGTTCTGCCAAAAGCACCATTTGCATGCACATCTTGTGGTTTTGCAGAAAACTTCATCCGCGTCTACCAAAAGATGCATGTGCATGCTTCAAACGCGTTTTCGCACAAATGCGTGCGCGGGTGCTAAAAGGAGCAGCATCGGCATGCTTAGCACGTCGTTTGGTACAAATCCACGTGCGCGTTCTGCCAAAAGCACCATTTGCATGCACATCTTGTGGTTTTGCAGAAAACTTCATCCGCGTCTACCAAAAGATGCATGTGCATGCTTAAAACGCGTTTTCGCACAAATCCGTGCGCGGGTGCTAAAAAGAGCAGCATCGGCATGCTTAGCACGTCGTTTGGTAGGAATCCACGTGCGCGTTCTGCCAAAAGCACCATTTGCATGCACATCTTGTGGTTTTGCAGAAAACTTCATCCGCGTCTACCAAAAGATGCATGTGCATGCTTAAAACGCGTTTTCGCACAAATCCGTGCGCGGGTGCTAAAAAGAGCAGCATCGGCATGCTTAGCACGTCGTTTGGTAGAAATCCACGTGCGCGTTCTGCAAAAAGCACCATTTGCATGCACATCTTGTGGTTTTGCAGAAAACTTCATCCGCGTCTACCAAAAGATGCATGTGCATGCTTAAAACGCGTTTTCGCACAAATGCGTGCGCGGGTGCTAAAAAGAGTAGCATCGGCATGCTTAGCACGTCGTTTGGTAGAAATCCACGTGCGCGTTCTGCAAAAAGCACCATTTGCATGCACATCTTGTGGTTTTGCAGAAAACTTCATCCGCGTCTACCAAAAGATGCATGTGCATGCTTAAAACGCGTTTTCGCACAAATGCGTGCGCGGGTGCTAAAAAGAGCAGCATCGGCATGCTTAGCACGTCGTTTGGTAGAAATCCACGTGCGCGTTCTGCCAAAAGCACCATTTGCATGCACATCTTGTGGTTTTGCAGAAAACTTCATCCTCGTCTACCAAAAGATGCATGTGCATGCTTAAAACGCGTTTTCGCACAAATCCGTGCGCGGGTGCTAAAAAGAGCAGCATCGGCATGCTTAGCACGTTGTTTGGTAGAAATCCACGAGCGCGTTCTGCCAAAAGCACCATTTGCATGCACATCTTGTGGTTTTGCAGAAAACTTCATCCGCGTCTACCAAAAGATGCATGTGCATGCTTAAGAGGAAGCTTTAGCTTGGGTGCTCCTATCTAAATACATGTAAAAGGAGAATTTGTTTTTCTCGGCAACCACTGCACTAAATTTGACGGGGTTTGCTGCATTTAAAAGAAAAGCTTAAACTCTAGTGACTGTTGGTTTCGAATTTTCGATTTAGGTCGTCACATTTTTGTAAAAATTTGGCAAAAATCGCAAATTTTCAGAAAACGAAACTATCAAGTTTACAACTCCGTAACTCAGCAAGAAAAAATCATATCGCAATTCTGTAAATTGTACCTGATAGCACATCTAAAGCGGACAAAATTGATATGTTACATATGAACCTCAAAAAATGGAGTAATGTGTAATTACAACTTTTGCAGAACCTTCGTAAACAACGTAACAAATTCACGTAAGATGTAAACTGACATATCAAATTTGTGCGCTTTGAATGGTCTAATGGATGCCGTTGACAGAATCGCGATATCTGTTCTTGATGCAGAGCTATTAGCTTGTAAACTTCGTGCTTCTATTTTTTTCATACGTCTGAATTTTTGAAAATCCTTTTAACAAAATTCAAGCCCTAAATCAAAATTCCGCTTCCAACAGTCACTAGAATTTAACTTTCTCTCTCAAATGCAACAAATTTCATTAAAATCGGTCCAGAGGTTATCTCAGAAAAACGCTTTTGCGTTTTTACGTGTATTTGAATAGGCCGCGTTGGAGTTGAGCCCGAGCTAAAGCTTCCTCTTAAAACGCGTTTTCGCACAAATGCGTGCGCGGGTGCTAAAAAGAGCAGCATCGGCATGCTTAGCACGTCGTTTGGTAGAAATCCACGTGCGCGTTCTGCAAAAAGCACCATTTGCATGCACATCTTGTGGTTTTGCAGAAAACTTCATCCGCATCTACCAAAAGATGCATGTGCATGCTTAAAACGCGTTTTCGCACAAATGCGTGCGCGGGTGCTAAAAAGAGCAGCATCGGCATGCTTAGCACGTCGTTTGGTAGAAATCCACGTGCGCGTTCTGCCAAAAGCACCATTTGCATGCACATCTTGTGGTTTTGCAGAAAACTTCATCCGCGTCTACCAAAAGATGCATGTGCATGCTTCAAACGCGTTTTCGCACAAATGCGTGCGCGGGTGCTAAAAGGAGCAGCATCGGCATGCTTAGCACGTCGTTTGGTACAAATCCACGTGCGCGTTCTGCCAAAAGCACCATTTGCATGCACATCTTGTGGTTTTGCAGAAAACTTCATCCGCGTCTACCAAAAGATGCATGTGCATGCTTAAAACGCGTTTTCGCACAAATCCGTGCGCGGGTGCTAAAAAGAGCAGCATCGGCATGCTTAGCACGTCGTTTGGTAGGAATCCACGTGCGCGTTCTGCCAAAAGCACCATTTGCATGCACATCTTGTGGTTTTGCAGAAAACTTCATCCGCGTCTACCAAAAGATGCATGTGCATGCTTAAAACGCGTTTTCGCACAAATCCGTGCGCGGGTGCTAAAAAGAGCAGCATCGGCATGTTTAGCACGTCGTTTGGTAGAAATCCACGTGCGCGTTCTGCAAAAAGCACCATTTGCATGCACATCTTGTGGTTTTGCAGAAAACTTCATCCGCGTCTACCAAAAGATGCATGTGCATGCTTAAAACGCGTTTTCGCACAAATGCGTGCGCGGGTGCTAAAAAGAGTAGCATCGGCATGCTTAGCACGTCGTTTGGTAGAAATCCACGTGCGCGTTCTGCAAAAAGCACCATTTGCATGCACATCTTGTGGTTTTGCAGAAAACTTCATCCGCGTCTACCAAAAGATGCATGTGCATGCTTAAAACGCGTTTTCGCACAAATGCGTGCGCGGGTGCTAAAAAGAGCAGCATCGGCATGCTTAGCACGTCGTTTGGTAGAAATCCACGTGCGCGTTCTGCCAAAAGCACCATTTGCATGCACATCTTGTGGTTTTGCAGAAAACTTCATCCTCGTCTACCAAAAGATGCATGTGCATGCTTAAAACGCGTTTTCGCACAAATCCGTGCGCGGGTGCTAAAAAGAGCAGCATCGGCATGCTTAGCACGTCGTTTGGTAGAAATCCACGAGCGCGTTCTGCCAAAAGCACCATTTGCATGCACATCTTGTGGTTTTGCAGAAAACTTCATCCGCGTCTACCAAAAGATGCATGTGCATGCTTAAAACGCGTTTTCGCACAAATGCGTGCGCGGGTGCTAAAAAGAGCAGCATCGGCATGCTTAGCACGTCGTTTGGTAGAAATCCACGTGCGCGTTCTGCCAAAAGCACCATTTGCATGCACATCTTGTGGTTTTGCGGAAAACTTCATCCGCGTCTACCAAAAGATGCATGTGCATGCTTAAAACGCGGTTTCGCACAAATCCGTGCGCGGGTGCTAAAAAGAGCAGCATCGGCATGCTTAGCACGTCGTTTGGTAGAAATCCACGTGCGCGTTCTGCCAAAAGCACCATTTGCATGCACATCTTGTGGTTTTGCAGAAAACTTCATCCGCGTCTACCAAAAGATGCATGTGCATGCTTAAAACGCGTTTTCGCACAAATCCGTGCGCGGGTGCTAAAAAGAGCAGCATCGGCATGCTTAGCACGTCGTTTGGTAGAAATCCACGTGCGCGTTCTGCCAAAAGCACCATTTGCATGCACATCTTGTGGTTTTGCAGAAAACTTCATCCGCGTCTACCAAAAGATGCATGTGCATGCTTAAAACGCGTTTTCGCACAAATCCGTGCGCGGGTGCTAAAAAGAGCAGCATCGGCATGCTTAGCACGTCGTTTGGTAGAAATCCACGTGCGCGTTCTGCCAAAAGCACCATTTGCATGCACATCTTGTGGTTTTGCAGAAAACTTCATCCGCGTCTACCAAAAGATGCATGTCCATGCTTAAAACGCGTTTTCGCACAAATCCGTGCGCGGGTGCTAAAAAGAGCAGCATCGGCATGCTTAGCACGTCGTTTGGTAGAAATCCACGTGCGCGTTCTGCCAAAAGCACCATTTGCATGCACATCTTGTGGTTTTGCAGAAAACTTCATCCGCATCTACCAAAAGATGCATGTGCATGCTTAAAACGCGTTTTCGCACAAATGCGTGCGCGGGTGCTAAAAAGAGCAGCATCGGCATGCTTAGCACGTCGTTTGGTAGAAATCCACGTGCGCGTTCTGCCAAAAGCACCATTTGCATGCACATCTTGTGGTTTTGCAGAAAACTTCATCCGCGTCTACCAAAAGATGCATGTGCATGCTTCAAACGCGTTTTCGCACAAATGCGTGCGCGGGTGCTAAAAGGAGCAGCATCGGCATGCTTAGCACGTCGTTTGGTACAAATCCACGTGCGCGTTCTGCCAAAAGCACCATTTGCATGCACATCTTGTGGTTTTGCAGAAAACTTCATCCGCGTCTACCAAAAGATGCATGTGCATGCTTAAAACGCGTTTTCGCACAAATCCGTGCGCGGGTGCTAAAAAGAGCAGCATCGGCATGCTTAGCACGTCGTTTGGTAGGAATCCACGTGCGCGTTCTGCCAAAAGCACCATTTGCATGCACATCTTGTGGTTTTGCAGAAAACTTCATCCGCGTCTACCAAAAGATGCATGTGCATGCTTAAAACGCGTTTTCGCACAAATCCGTGCGCGGGTGCTAAAAAGAGCAGCATCGGCATGTTTAGCACGTCGTTTGGTAGAAATCCACGTGCGCGTTCTGCAAAAAGCACCATTTGCATGCACATCTTGTGGTTTTGCAGAAAACTTCATCCGCGTCTACCAAAAGATGCATGTGCATGCTTAAAACGCGTTTTCGCACAAATGCGTGCGCGGGTGCTAAAAAGAGTAGCATCGGCATGCTTAGCACGTCGTTTGGTAGAAATCCACGTGCGCGTTCTGCAAAAAGCACCATTTGCATGCACATCTTGTGGTTTTGCAGAAAACTTCATCCGCGTCTACCAAAAGATGCATGTGCATGCTTAAAACGCGTTTTCGCACAAATGCGTGCGCGGGTGCTAAAAAGAGCAGCATCGGCATGCTTAGCACGTCGTTTGGTAGAAATCCACGTGCGCGTTCTGCCAAAAGCACCATTTGCATGCACATCTTGTGGTTTTGCAGAAAACTTCATCCTCGTCTACCAAAAGATGCATGTGCATGCTTAAAACGCGTTTTCGCACAAATCCGTGCGCGGGTGCTAAAAAGAGCAGCATCGGCATGCTTAGCACGTCGTTTGGTAGAAATCCACGAGCGCGTTCTGCCAAAAGCACCATTTGCATGCACATCTTGTGGTTTTGCAGAAAACTTCATCCGCGTCTACCAAAAGATGCATGTGCATGCTTAAAACGCGTTTTCGCACAAATGCGTGCGCGGGTGCTAAAAAGAGCAGCATCGGCATGCTTAGCACGTCGTTTGGTAGAAATCCACGTGCGCGTTCTGCCAAAAGCACCATTTGCATGCACATCTTGTGGTTTTGCGGAAAACTTCATCCGCGTCTACCAAAAGATGCATGTGCATGCTTAAAACGCGGTTTCGCACAAATCCGTGCGCGGGTGCTAAAAAGAGCAGCATCGGCATGCTTAGCACGTCGTTTGGTAGAAATCCACGTGCGCGTTCTGCCAAAAGCACCATTTGCATGCACATCTTGTGGTTTTGCAGAAAACTTCATCCGCGTCTACCAAAAGATGCATGTGCATGCTTAAAACGCGTTTTCGCACAAATCCGTGCGCGGGTGCTAAAAAGAGCAGCATCGGCATGCTTAGCACGTCGTTTGGTAGAAATCCACGTGCGCGTTCTGCCAAAAGCACCATTTGCATGCACATCTTGTGGTTTTGCGGAAAACTTCATCCGCGTCTACCAAAAGATGCATGTGCATGCTTAAAACGCGGTTTCGCACAAATCCGTGCGCGGGTGCTAAAAAGAGCAGCATCGGCATGCTTAGCACGTCGTTTGGTAGAAATCCACGTGCGCGTTCTGCCAAAAGCACCATTTGCATGCACATCTTGTGGTTTTGCAGAAAACTTCATCCGCGTCTACCAAAAGATGCATGTGCATGCTTAAAACGCGTTTTCGCACAAATCCGTGCGCGGGTGCTAAAAAGAGCAGCATCGGCATGCTTAGCACGTCGTTTGGTAGAAATCCACGTGCGCGTTCTGCCAAAAGCACCATTTGCATGCACATCTTGTGGTTTTGCAGAAAACTTCATCCGCGTCTACCAAAAGATGCATGTGCATGCTTAAAACGCGTTTTCGCACAAATCCGTGCGCGGGTGCTAAAAAGAGCAGCATCGGCATGCTTAGCACGTCGTTTGGTAGAAATCCACGTGCGCGTTCTGCCAAAAGCACCATTTGCATGCACATCTTGTGGTTTTGCAGAAAACTTCATCCGCGTCTACCAAAAGATGCATGTCCATGATTAAAACGCGTTTTCGCACAAATCCGTGCGCGGGTGCTAAAAAGAGCAGCATCGGCATGCTTAGCACGTCGTTTGGTAGAACTCCACGTGCGCGTTCTGCCAAAAGCACCATTTGCATGCACATCTTGTGGTTTTGCAGAAAACTTCATCCGCATCTACCAAAAGATGCATGTGCATGCTTAAAACGCGTTTTCGCACAAATGCGTGCGCGGGTGCTAAAAAGAGCAGCATCGGCATGCTTAGCACGTCGTTTGGTAGAAATCCACGTGCGCGTTCTGCCAAAAGCACCATTTGCATGCACATCTTGTGGTTTTGCAGAAAACTTCATCCGCGTCTACCAAAAGATGCATGTGCATGCTTCAAACGCGTTTTCGCACAAATGCGTGCGCGGGTGCTAAAAGGAGCAGCATCGGCATGCTTAGCACGTCGTTTGGTACAAATCCACGTGCGCGTTCTGCCAAAAGCACCATTTGCATGCACATCTTGTGGTTTTGCAGAAAACTTCATCCGCGTCTACCAAAAGATGCATGTGCATGCTTAAAACGCGTTTTCGCACAAATCCGTGCGCGGGTGCTAAAAAGAGCAGCATCGGCATGCTTAGCACGTCGTTTGGTAGAAATCCACGTGCGCGTTCTGCAAAAAGCACCATTTGCATGCAAATCTTGTGGTTTTGCAGAAAACTTCATCCGCGTCTACCAAAAGATGCATGTGCATGCTTAAAACGCGTTTTCGCACAAATGCGTGCGCGGGTGCTAAAAAGAGCAGCATCGGCATGCTTAGCACGTCGTTTGGTACAAATCCACGTGCGCGTTCTGCCAAAAGCACCATTTGCATGCACATCTTGTGGTTTTGCAGAAAACTTCATCCGCGTCTACCAAAAGATGCATGTGCATGCTTAAAACGCGTTTTCGCACAAATGCGTGCGCGGGTGCTAAAAAGAGCAGCATCGGCATGCTTAGCACGTCGTTTGGTAGAAATCCACGTGCGCGTTCTGCCAAAAGCACCATTTGCATGCACATCTTGTGGTTTTGCAGAAAACTTCATCCGCGTCTACCTAAAGATGCATGTGCATGCTTAAAACGCGTTTTCGCACAAATCCGTGCGCGGGTGCTAAAAAGAGCAGCATCGGCATGCTTAGCGCTTCGTTTGGTAGAAATCCACGTGCGCGTTCTGCCAAAAGCACCATTTGCATGCACATCTTGTGGTTTTGCAGAAAACTTCATCCGCGTCTACCAAAAGATGCATGTGCATGCTTAAAACGCGTTTTCGCACAAATCCGTGCGCGGGTGCTAAAAAGAGCAGCATCGGCATGCTTAGCACGTCGTTTGGTAGAAATCCACGTGCGCGTTCTGCAAAAAGCACCATTTGCATGCAAATCTTGTGGTTTTGCAGAAAACTTCATCCGCGTCTACCAAAAGATGCATGTGCATGCTTAAAACGCGTTTTCGCACAAATGCGTGCGCGGGTGCTAAAAAGAGCAGCATCGGCATGCTTAGCACGTCGTTTGGTAGAAATCCACGTGCGCGTTCTGCAAAAAGCACCATTTGCATGCACATCTTGTGGTTTTGCAGAAAACTTCATCCGCGTCTACCAAAAGATGCATGTGCATGCTTAAAACGCGTTTTCGCACAAATGCGTGCGCGGGTGCTAAAAAGAGCAGCATCGGCATGCTTAGCACGTCGTTTGGTAGAAATCCACGTGCGCGTTCTGCCAAAAGCACCATTTGCATGCACATCTTGTGGTTTTGCAGAAAACTTCATCCGCGTCTACCAAAAGATGCATGTGCATGCTTAAAACGCGTTTTCGCTCAAATGCGTGTGCGGGTGCTAAAAGGAGCAGCATCGGCATGCTTAGCACGTCGTTTGGTAGAAATCCACGTGCGCGTTCTGCCAAAAGCACCATTTGCATGCACATCTTGTGGTTTTGCAGAAAACTTCATCCGCGTCTACCAAAAGGTGCATGTGCATGCTTAAAACGCGTTTTCGCACAAATCCGTGCGCGGGTGCTAAAAAGAGCAGCATCGGCATGCTTAGCACGTCGTTTGGTAGGAATCCACGTGCGCGTTCTGCCAAAAGCACCATTTGCATGCACATCTTGTGGTTTTGCAGAAAACTTCTTCCGCGTCTACCAAAAGATGCATGTGCATGCTTAAAACGCGTTTTCGCACAAATCCGTGCGCGGGTGCTAGAAAGAGCAGCATCGGCATGCTTAGCACGTCGTTTGGTAGAAATCCACGTGCGCGTTCTGCAAAAAGCACCATTTGCATGCACATCTTGTGGTTTTGCAGAAAACTTCATCCGCGTCTACCAAAAGATGCATGTGCATGCTTAAAACGCGTTTTCGCACAAATGCGTGCGCGGGTGCTAAAAAGAGTAGCATCGGCATGCTTAGCACGTCGTTTGGTAGAAATCCACGTGCGCGTTCTGCAAAAAGCACCATTTGCATGCACATCTTGTGGTTTTGCAGAAAACTTCATCCGCGTCTACCAAAAGATGCATGTGCATGCTTAAAACGCGTTTTCGGACAAATGCGTGCGCGGGTGCTAAAAAGAGCAGCATCGGCATGCTTAGCACGTCGTTTGGTAGAAATCCACGTGCGCGTTCTGCCAAAAGCACCATTTGCATGCACATATTGTGGTTTGGCAGAAAACTTCATCCGCGTCTACCAAAAGATGCATGTGCATGCTTAAAACGCGTTTTCGCACAAATCCGTGCGCGGGTGCTAAAAAGAGCAGAATCGGCATGCTTAGCACGTCGTTTGGTAGAAATCCACGTGCGCGTTCTGCCAAAAGCACCATTTGCATGCACATCTTGTGGTTTTGCAGAAAACTTCATCCGCGTCTAACAAAAGATGCATGTGCATGCTTAAAACGCGTTTTCGCACAAATCCGTGTGCGGGTGCTAAAAAGAGCAGCATCGGCATCCTTAGCACGTCGTTTGGTAGAAATCCACGTGCGCGTTCTGCCAAAAGCACCATTTGCATGCACATCTTGTGGTTTTGCAGAAAACTTCATCCGCGTCTACCAAAAGATGCATGTGCATGCTTAAAACGCGTTTTCGCACAAATCCGTGCGCGGGTGCTAAAAAGAGCAGCATCGGCATGCTTAGCACGTCGTTTGGTAGAAATCCACGTGCGCGTTCTGCAAAAAGCACCATTTGCATGCACATCTTGTGGTTTTGCAGAAAACTTCATCCGCGTCTACCAAAAGATGCATGTGCATGCTTAAAACGCGTTTTCGCACAAATGCGTGCGCGGGTGCTAAAAAGAGCAGCATCGGCATGCTTAGCACGTTGTTTGGTAGAAATCCACGTGCGCGTTCTGCAAAAAGCACCATTTGCATGCACATCTTGTGGTTTTGCAGAAAACTTCATCCGCGTCTACCAAAAGATGCATGTGCATGCTTAAGAGGAAGCTTTAGCTTGGGTGCTCCTATCTAAATACATGTAAAAGGAGAATTCGTTTTTCTCGGCAACCACTGCACTAAATTTGACGGGGTTTGCTGCATTTAAAAGAAAAGCTTAAACTCTAGTGACTGTTGGTTTCGAATTTTCGATTTAGGTCGTCAAATTTTTGTAAAAATTTGGCAAAAATCGCAAATTTTCAGAAAACGAAACTATCAAGTTTACAACTCCGTAACTCAGCAAGAAAAAATCATATCGCAATTCTGTAAATTGTACCTGATAGCACATCTAAAGCGGACAAAATTGATATGTTACATATGAACCTCAAAAAATGGAGTAATGTGTAATTACAACTTTTGCAGAACCTTCGTAAACAACGTAACAAATTCACGTAAGATGTAAACTGACATATCAAATTTGTGCGCTCTGAATGGTCTAATGGATGCCGTTTACAGAATCGCGATATCTGTTCTTGATGCAGAGCTATTAGCTTGTAAACTTCGTGCTTCTATTTTTTTCATACGTCTGAATTTTTGAAAATTCTTTTAACAAAATTCAAGCCCTAAATCAAAATTCCGCTTCCAACAGTCACTAGAATTTAACTTTCTCTCTCAAATGCAACAAATTTCATTAAAATCGGTCCAGAGGTTATCTCAGAAAAACGCTTTTGCGTTTTTACGTGTATTTGAATAGGCCGCGTTGGAGTTGAGCCCGAGCTAAAGCTTCCTCTTAAAACGTGTTTTCGCACAAATGCGTGCGCGGGTGCTAAAAAGAGCAGCATCGGCATGCTTAGCACGTCGTTTGGTAGAAATCCACGTGCGCGTTCTGCAAAAAGCACCATTTGCATGCACATCTTGTGGTTTTGCAGAAAACTTCATCCGCATCTACCAAAAGATGCATGTGCATGCTTAAAACGCGTTTTCGCACAAATGCGTGCGCGGGTGCTAAAAAGAGCAGCATCGGCATGCTTAGCACGTCGTTTGGTAGAAATCCACGTGCGCGTTCTGCCAAAAGCACCATTTGCATGCACATCTTGTGGTTTTGCAGAAAACTTCATCCGCGTCTACCAAAAGATGCATGTGCATGCTTCAAACGCGTTTTCGCACAAATGCGTGCGCGGGTGCTAAAAGGAGCAGCATCGGCATGCTTAGCACGTCGTTTGGTAGAAATCCACGTGCGTGTTCTGCCAAAAGCACCATTTGCATGCACATCTTGTGGTTTTGCAGAAAACTTCATCCGCGTCTACCAAAAGATGCATGTGCATGCTTAAAACGCGTTTTCGCACAAATCCGTGCGCGGGTGCTAAAAAGAGCAGCATCGGCATGCTTAGCACGTCGTTTGGTAGGAATCCACGTGCGCGTTCTGCCAAAAGCACCATTTGCATGCACATCTTGTGGTTTTGCAGAAAACTTCATCCGCGTCTACCAAAAGATGCATGTGCATGCTTAAAACGCGTTTTCGCACAAATCCGTGCGCGGGTGCTAAAAAGAGCAGCATCGGCATGCTTAGCACGTCGTTTGGTAGAAATCCACGTGCGCGTTCTGCAAAAAGCACCATTTGCATGCACATCTTGTGGTTTTGCAGAAAACGTCATCCGCGTCTACCAAAAGATGCATCTGCATGCTTAAAACGCGTTTTCGCACAAATGCGTGCGCGGGTGCTAAAAAGAGTAGCATCGGCATGCTTAGCACGTCGTTTGGTAGAAATCCACGTGCGCGTTCTGCAAAAAGCACCGTTTGCATGCACATCTTGTGGTTTTGCAGAAAACTTCATCCGCGTCTACCAAAAGATGCATGTGCATGCTTAAAACGCGTTTTCGCACAAATGCGTGCGCGGGTGCTAAAAAGAGCAGCATCGGCATGCTTAGCACGTCGTTTGGTAGAAATCCACGTGCGCGTTCTGCCAAAAGCACCATTTGCATGCACATCTTGTGGTTTTGCAGAAAACTTCATCCTCGTCTACCAAAAGATGCATGTGCATGCTTAAAACGCGTTTTCGCACAAATCCGTGCGCGGGTGCTAAAAAGAGCAGCATCGGCATGCTTAGCACGTCGTTTGGTAGAAATCCACGAGCGCGTTCTGCCAAAAGCACCATTTGCATGCACATCTTGTGGTTTTGCAGAAAACTTCATCCGCGTCTACCAAAAGATGCATGTGCATGCTTAAAACGCGTTTTCGCACAAATGCGTGCGCGGGTGCTAAAAAGAGCAGCATCGGCATGCTTAGCACGTCGTTTGGTAGAAATCCACGTGCGCGTTCTGCCAAAAGCACCATTTGCATGCACATCTTGTGGTTTTGCAGAAAACTTCATCCGCGTCTACCAAAAGATGCATGTGCATGCTTAAAACGCGGTTTCGCACAAATCCGTGCGCGGGTGCTAAAAAGAGCAGCATCGGCATGCTTAGCACGTCGTTTGGTAGAAATCCACGTGCGCGTTCTGCCAAAAGCACCATTTGCATGCACATCTTGTGGTTTTGCAGAAAACTTCATCCGCGTCTACCAAAAGATGCATGTGCATGCTTAAAACGCGTTTTCGCACAAATCCGTGCGCGGGTGCTAAAAAGAGCAGCATCGGCATGCTTAGCACGTCGTTTGGTAGAAATCCACGTGCGCGTTCTGCCAAAAGCACCATTTGCATGCACATCTTGTGGTTTTGCAGAAAACTTCATCCGCGTCTACCAAAAGATGCATGTGCATGCTTAAAACGCGTTTTCGCACAAATCCGTGCGCGGGTGCTAAAAAGAGCAGCATCGGCATGCTTAGCACGTCGTTTGGTAGAAATCCACGTGCGCGTTCTGCCAAAAGCACCATTTGCATGCACATCTTGTGGTTTTGCAGAAAACTTCATCCGCGTCTACCAAAAGATGCATGTCCATGCTTAAAACGCGTTTTCGCACAAATCCGTGCGCGGGTGCTAAAAAGAGCAGCATCGGCATGCTTAGCACGTCGTTTGGTAGAAATCCACGTGCGCGTTTTGCCAAAAGCACCATTTGCATGCACATCTGGTTTTGCAGAAAACTTCATCCGCGTCTACCAAAAGATGCATGTGCATGCTTAAAACGCGTTTTCGCACAAATCCGTGCGCGGGTGCTAAAAAGAGCAGCATCGGCATGCTTAGCACGTCGTTTGGTAGAAATCCACGTGCGCGTTCTGCCAAAAGCACCATTTGCATGCACATCTTGTGGTTTTGCAGAAAACTTCATCCGCGTCTACCAAAAGATGCATGTGCATGCTTAAAACGCGTTTTCGCAAAAATCCGTGCGCGGGTGCTAAAAAGAGCAGCATCGGCATGCTTAGCACGTCGTTTGGTAGATATCCACGTGCGCGTTCTGCCAAAAGCACCATTTGCATGCACATCTTGTGGTTTTGCAGAAAACTTCATCCGCGTCTACCAAAAGATGCATGTGCATGCTTAAAACGCGTTTTCGCACAAATCCGTGCGCGGGTGCTAAAAAGAGCAGCATCGGCATGCTTAGCACGTCGTTTGGTAGAAATCCACGTGCGCGTTCTGCAAAAAGCACCATTTGCATGCACATCTTGTGGTTTTGCAGAAAACTTCATCCGCGTCTACCAAAAGATGCATGTGCATGCTTAAAACGCGTTTTCGCACAAATCCGTGCGCGGGTGCTAAAAAGAGCAGCATCGGCATGCTTAGCACGTTGTTTGGTAGAAATCCACGTGCGCGTTCTGCAAAAAGCACCATTTGCATGCACATCTTGTGGTTTTGCAGAAAACTTCATCCGCGTCTACCAAAAGATGCATGTGCATGCTTAAGAGGAAGCTTTAGCTTGGGTGCTCCTATCTAAATACATGTAAAAGGAGAATTCGTTTTTCTCGGCAACCACTGCACTAAATTTGACGGGGTTTGCTGCATTTAAAAGAAAAGCTTAAGATCTAGTGACTGTTGGTTTCGAATTTTCGATTTAGGTTGTCAAATTTTTGTAAAAATTTGGGAAAAATCGAAAATTTTCATTAAACGAAACTATCAAGTTTACAACTCCGTAACTCAGCAAGAAAAAATCATATCGCAATTCTGTAAATTGTACCTGATAGCACATCTAAAGCGGACAAAATTGATTTGTTACATATGAACCTCAAAAAATGGAGTAATGTGTAATTACAACTTTTGCAGAACCTTCGTAAACAACGTAACAAGATCACGTAAGATGTAAACTGACGTATCAAATTTGTCCGCTTTGAATGGTCTAATGGATGCTGTTTACAGAATCGCGATATCTGTTCTTGATGCAGAGCTATTAGCTTGTAAACTTCGTGCTTCTATTTTTTTCATACGTCTGAATTTTTGAAAATCATTTTAACAAAATTCAAGCCCTAAATCAAAATTCCGCTTCCAACAGTCACTAGAATTTAACTTTCTCTCTCAAATGCAACAAATTTCATTAAAATCGGTCCAGAGGTTATCTAAGAAAGACGCTTTTGCGTTTTTACATGTATTTGAATAGGCCGCGTTGGAGTTGAGCCCGAGCTAAAGCTTCCTCTTAAAACGCGTTTTCGCACAAATGCGTGCGCGGGTGCTAAAAAGAGCAGCATCGGCATGCTTAGCACGTCGTTTGGTAGAAATCCACGTGCGCGTTCTGCCAAAAGAACCATCTGCATGCACATCTTGTGGTTTTCCAGAAAACTTCATCCGCGTCTACCAAAAGATGCATGTGCATGCTTAAAACGCGTTTTTGCACAAATCCGTGCGCGGGTGCTAAAAAGAGCAGCATCGGCATGCTTAGCACGTCGTTTGGTAGAAATCCACGTGCGCGTTCTGCAAACAGCACCATTTGCATGCACATCTTGTGGTTTTGCAGAAAACTTCATCCGCGTCTACCAAAAGATGCATGTGCATGCTTAAAACGCGTTTTCGCACAAATGCGTGCGCGGGTGCTAAAAAGAGCAGCATCGGCATGCTTAGCACCTCGTTTGGTAGAAATCCACGTGCGCGTTCTACCAAAAGCACCATTTGCATGCACATCTTGTGGTTTTGCAGAAAACTTCATCAGCGTCTACCAAAAGATGCATGTGCATGCTTAAAACGCGTTTTCGCACAAATCCGTGCGCGGGTGCTAAAAAGAGCAGCATCGGCATGCTTAGCACGTCGTTTGGTAGAAATCCACGTGCGCGTTCTGCCAAAAGCACCATTTGCATGCACATCTTGTGGTTTTGCAGAAAACTTCATCCGCGTCTACCAAAAGATGCATGTGCATGCTTAAAACGCGTTTTCGCACAAATCCGTGCGCGGGTGCTAAAAAGAGCAGCATCGGCATGCTTAGCACGTCGTTTGGTAGAAATCCACGTACGCGTTCTGCCAAAAGCACCATTTGCATGCACATCTTGTGGTTTTGCAGAAAACTTCATCCGCGTCTACCAAGAGATGCATGTGCATGCTTAAAACGCGTTTTCGCACAAATGCGTGCGCGGGTGCTAAAAAGAGCAGCATCGGCATGCTTAGCACGTCGTTTGGTAGAAATCCACGTGCGCGTTCTGCAAAAAGCACCATTTGCATGCACATCTTGTGGTTTTGCAGAAAACTTCATCCGCGTCTACCAAAAGATGCATGTGCATGCTTAAGAGGAAGCTTTAGCTTGGGTGCTCCTATCTAAATACATGTAAAAGGAGAATTCGTTTTTCTCGGCAACCACTGCACTAAATTTGACGGGGTTTGCTGCATTTAAAAGAAAAGCTTAAAATCTAGTGACTGTTGGTTTCGAATTTTCGATTTAGGTTGTCAAATTTTTGTAAAAATTTGGCAAAAATCGAAAATTTTCAGAAAACGAAACTATCAAGTTTACAACTCCGTAACTCAGCAAGAAAAAATCATATCGCAATTCTGTAAATTGTACCTGATAGCACATCTAAAGCGGACAAAATTGATTTGTTACATATGAACCTCAAAAAATCGAGTAATGTGTAATTACAACTTTTGCAGAACCTTCGTAAACAACGTAACAAGATCACGTAAGATGTAAACTGACGTATCAAATTTGTCCGCTTTGAATGGTCTAATGGATGCCGTTTACAGAATCGCGATATCTGTTCTTGATGCAGAGCTATTAGCTTGTAAACTTCGTGCTTCTATTTTTTTCATACGTCTGAATTTTTGAAAATCATTTTAACAAAATTCAAGCCCTAAATCAAAATTCCGCTTCCAACAGTCACTAGAATTTAACTTTCTCTCTCAAATGCAACAAATCTCATTAAAATCGGTCCAGAGGTTATCTCAGAAAGACGCTTTTGCGTTTTTACATGTATTTGAATAGGCCGCGTTGGAGTTGAGCCCGAGCTAAAGCTTCCTCTTAAAACGCGTTTTCGCACAAATGCGTGCGCGGGTGCTAAAAAGAGCAGCATCGGCATGCTTAGCACGTCGTTTAGTAGAAATCCACGTGCGCGTTCTGCCAAAAGCACCATTTGCATGCACATCTTGTGGTTTTGCAGAAAACTTCATCCGCGTCTACCAAAAGATGCATGTGCATGCTTAAAACGCGTTTTTGCACAAATCCGTGCGCGGGTGCTAAAAAGAGCAGCATCGGCATGCTTAGCACGTCGTTTGGTAGAAATCCACGTGCGCGTTCTGCAAACAGCACCATTTGCATGCACATCTTGTGGTTTTGCAGAAAACTTCATCCGCGTCTACCAAAAGATGCATGTGCATGCTTAAAACGCGTTTTCGCACAAATGCGTGCGCGGGTGCTAAAAAGAGATGCATCGGCATGCTTAGCATGTCGTTTGGTAGAAATCCACGTGCGCGTTCTGCCAAAAGCACCATTTGCATGCACATATTGTGGTTTTGCAGAAAACTTCATCCGCGTCTACCAAAAGATGCATGTGCATGCTTAAAACGCGTTTTCGCACAAATCCGTGCGCGGGTGCTAAAAAGAGCAGCATCGGCATGCTTAGCACGTCGTTTGGTAGAAATCCACGTGCGCGTTCTGCCAAAAGCACCATTTGCATGCACATCTTGTGGTTTTGCAGAAAACTTCATCCGCGTCTACCAAAAGATGCATGTGCATGCTTAAAACGCGTTTTCGCACAAATCCGTGCGCGGGTGCTAAAAAGAGCAGCATCGGCATGCTTAGCACGTCGTTTGGTAGAAATCCACGTGCGCGTTCTGCCAAAAGCACCATTTGCATGCACATCTTGTGGTTTTGCAGAAAACTTCATCCGCGTCTACCAAAAGATGCATGTGCATGCTTAAAACGCGTTTTCGCACAAATGCGTGCGCGGGTGCTAAAAAGAGCAGCATCGGCATGCTTAGCACGTCGTTTGGTAGAAATCCACGTGCGCGTTCTGCCAAAAGCACCATTTGCATGCACATCTTGTGGTTTTGCAGAAAACTTCATCCGCGTCTACCTAAAGATGCATGTGCATGCTTAAAACGCGTTTTCGCACAAATCCGTGCGCGGGTGCTAAAAAGAGCAGCATCGGCATGCTTAGCGCGTCGTTTGGTAGAAATCCACGTGCGCGTTCTGCAAAAAGCACCATTTGCATGCAAATCTTGTGGTTTTGCAGAAAACTTCATCCGCGTCTACCAAAAGATGCATGTGCATGCTTAAAACGCGTTTTCGCACAAATGCGTGCGCGGGTGCTAAAAAGAGCAGCATCGGCATGCTTAGCACGTCGTTTGGTAGAAATCCACGTGCGCGTTCTGCAAAAAGCACCATTTGCATGCACATCTTGTGGTTTTGCAGAAAACTTCATCCGCGTCTACCAAAAGATGCATGTGCATGCTTAAAACGCGTTTTCGCACAAATGCGTGCGCGGGTGCTAAAAAGAGCAGCATCGCCATGCTTAGCACGTCGTTTGGTAGAAATCCACGTGCGCGTTCTGCCAAAAGCACCATTTGCATGCACATCTTGTGGTTTTGCAGAAAACTTCATCCGCGTCTACCAAAAGGTGCATGTGCATGCTTAAAACGCGTTTTCGCACAAATCCGTGCGCGGGTGCTAAAAAGAGCAGCATCGGCATGCTTAGCACGTCGTTTGGTAGAAATCCACGTGCGCGTTCTGCAAAAAGCACCATTTGCATGCACATCTCGTGGTTTTGCAGAAAACTTCATCCGCGTCTACCTAAAGATGCATGTGCATGCTTAAAACGCGTTTTCGCACAAATCCGTGCGCGGGTGCTAAAAAGAGCAGCATCGGCATGCTTAGCGCGTCGTTTGGTAGAAATCCACGTGCGCGTTCTGCCAAAAGCACCATTTGCATGCACATCTTGTGGTTTTGCAGAAAACTTCATCCGCGTCTACCAAAAGGTGCATGTGCATGCTTAAAACGCGTTTTCGCACAAATCCGTGCGCGGGTGCTAAAAAGAGCAGCATCGGCATGCTTAGCGCGTCGTTTGGTAGAAATCCACGTGCGCGTTCTGCCAAAAGCACCATTTGCATGCACATCTTGTGGTTTTGCAGAAAACTTCATCCGCGTCTACCAAAAGATGCATGTGCATGCTTAAAACGCGTTTTCGCACAAATCCGTGCGCGGGTGCTAAAAAGAGCAGCATCGGCATGCTTAGCACGTCGTTTGGTAGAAATCCACGTGCGCGTTCTGCAAAAAGCACCATTTGCCTGCACATCTTGTGGTTTTGCAGAAAACTTCATCCGCGTCTACCAAAAGATGCATGTGCATGCTTAAAACGCGTTTTCGCACAAATGCGTGCGCGGGTGCTAAAAAGAGCAGCATCGGCATGCTTAGCACGTCGTTTGGTAGAAATCCACGTGCGCGTTCTGCAAAAAGCACCATTTGCATGCACATCTTGTGGTTTTGCAGAAAACTTCATCCGCGTCTACCAAAAGATGCATGTGCATGCTTAAAACGCGTTTTCGCACAAATGCGTGCGCGGGTGCTAAAAAGAGCAGCATCGGCATGCTTAGCACGTCGTTTGGTAGAAATCCACGTGCGCGTTCTGCCAAAAGCACCATTTGCATGCACATCTTGTGGTTTTGCAGAAAACTTCATCCGCGTCTACCAAAAGATGCATGTGCATGCTTAAAACGCGTTTTCGCTCAAATGCGTGTGCGGGTGCTAAAAGGAGCAGCATCGGCATGCTTAGCACGTCGTTTGGTAGAAATCCACGTGCGCGTTCTGCCAAAAGCACCATTTGCATGCACATCTTGTGGTTTTGCAGAAAACTTCATCCGCGTCTACCAAAAGATGCATGTGCATGCTTAAAACGCGTTTTCGCACAAATCCGTGCGCGGGTGCTAAAAAGAGCAGCATCGGCATGCTTAGCACGTCGTTTGGTAGAAATCCACGTGCGCGTTCTGCCAAAAGCACCATTTGCATGCACATCTTGTGGTTTTGCAGAAAACTTCATCCGCGTCTACCAAAAGATGCATGTGCATGCTTAAAACGCGTTTTCGCACAAATGCGTGCGCGGGTGCTAAAAAGAGCAGCATCGGCATGCTTAGCACGTCGTTTGGTAGAAGTCCCCGTGCGCGTTCTGCCAAAAGCACCATTTGCATGCAAATCTTGTGGTTTTGCAGAAAACTTCATCCGCGTCTACCTAAAGATGCATGTGCATGCTTAAAACGCGTTTTCGCACAAATCCGTGTGCGGGTGCTAAAAAGAGCAGCATCGGCATGCTTAGCACGTCGTTTGGTAGAAATCCACGTGCGCGTTCTGCCAAAAGCACCATTTGCATGCACATCTTGTGGTTTTGCAGAAAACTTCATCCGCGTCTACCAAAAGATGCATGTGCATGCTTAAAACGCGTTTTCGCACAAATCCGTGCGCGGGTGCTAAAAAGAGCAGCATCGGCATGCTTAGCACGTCGTTTGGTAGAAATCCACGTGCGCGTTCTGCAAAAAGCACCATTTGCCTGCACATCTTGTGGTTTTGCAGAAAACTTCATCCGCGTCTACCAAAAGATGCATGTGCATGCTTAAAACGCGTTTTCGCACGAATGCGTGCGCGGGTGCTAAAAAGAGCAGCATCGGCATGCTTAGCACGTCGTTTGGTAGAAATCCACGTGCGCGTTCTGCAAAAAGCACCATTTGCATGCACATCTCGTGGTTTTGCAGAAAACTTCATCCGCGTCTACCAAAAGATGCATGTGCATGCTTAAAACGCGTTTTCGCACAAATGCGTGCGCGGGTGCTAAAAAGAGCAGCATCGGCATGCTTAGCACGTCGTTTGGTAGAAATCCACGTGCGCGTTCTGCCAAAAGCACCATTTGCATGCACATCTTGTGGTTTTGCAGAAAACTTCATCCGCGTCTACCAAAAGATGCATGTGCATGCTTAAAACGCGTTTTCGCTCAAATGCGTGTGCGGGTGCTAAAAGGAGCAGCATCGGCATGCTTAGCACGTCGTTTGGTAGAAATCCACGTGCGCGTTCTGCCAAAAGCACCATTTGCATGCACATCTTGTGGTTTTGCAGAAAACTTCATCCGCGTCTACCAAAAGATGCATGTGCATGCTTAAAACGCGTTTTCGCACAAATCCGTGCGCGGGTGCTAAAAAGAGCAGCATCGGCATGCTTAGCACGTCGTTTGGTAGAAATCCACGTGCGCGTTCTGCCAAAAGCACCATTTGCATGCACATCTTGTGGTTTTGCAGAAAACTTCATCCGCGTCTACCAAAAGATGCATGTGCATGCTTAAAACGCGTTTTCGCACAAATGCGTGCGCGGGTGCTAAAAAGAGCAGCATCGGCATGCTTAGCACGTCGTTTGGTAGAAGTCCCCGTGCGCGTTCTGCCAAAAGCACCATTTGCATGCAAATCTTGTGGTTTTGCAGAAAACTTCATCCGCGTCTACCTAAAGATGCATGTGCATGCTTAAAACGCGTTTTCGCACAAATCCGTGTGCGGGTGCTAAAAAGAGCAGCATCGGCATGCTTAGCACGTCGTTTGGTAGAAATCCACGTGCGCGTTCTGCCAAAAGCACCATTTGCATGCACATCTTGTGGTTTTGCAGAAAACTTCATCCGCGTCTACCAAAAGATGCATGTGCATGCTTAAAACGCGTTTTCGCACAAATCCGCGCGCGGGTGCTAAAAAGAGCAGCATCGGCATGCTTAGCACGTCGTTTGGTAGAAATCCACGTGCGCGTTCTCCAAAAAGCACCATTTGCATGCACATCTTGTGGTTTTGCAGAAAACTTCATCCGCGTCTACCAAAAGATGCATGTGCATGCTTAAAACGCGTTTTCGCACAAATGCGTGCGCGGGTGCTAAAAAGAGCAGCATCGGCATGCTTAGCACGTCGTTTGGTAGAAATCCACGTGCGCGTTCTGCAAAAGCACCATTTGCTTGCACATCTTGTGGTTTTGCAGAAAACTTCATCCGCGTCTACCAAAAGATGCATGTGCATGCTTAAAACGCGTTTTCGCACAAATCCGTGCGCGGGTGCTAAAAAGAGCAGCATCGGCATGCTTAGCACGTCGTTTGGTAGAAATCCACGTGCGCGTTCTGCCAAAAGCACCATTTGCATGCACATCTTGTGGTTTTGCAGAAAACTTCATCCGCGTCTACCAAAAGATGCATGTGCATGCTTAAAACGCGTTTTCGCACAAATCCGTGCGCGGGTGCTAAAAAGAGCAGCATCGGCATGCTTAGCACGTCGCTTGGTAGAAATCCACGTGCGCGTTCTGCCAAAAGCACCATTTGCATGCACATCTTGTGGTTTTGCAGAAAACTTCATCCGCGTCTACCAAAAGATGCATGTGCATGCTTAAAACGCGTTTTCGCACAAATCCGTGCGCGGGTGCTAAAACGAGCAGCATCGGCATGCTTAGCACGTCGTTTGGTAGAAATCCACGTGCGCGTTCTGCCAAAAGCACCATTTGCATGCACATCTTCTGGTTTTGCAGAAAACTTCATCCGCGTCTACCAAAAGATGCATGTGCATGCTTAAAACGCGTTCTCGCACAAATCCGTGCGCGGGTGGTAAAAAGAGCAGCATCGGCATGCTTAGCACGTCGTTTGGTAGAAATCCACGTGCGCGTTCTGCCAAAAGCACCATTTGCATGCACATCTTGTGGTTTTGCAGAAAACTTCATCCGCGTCTACCAAAAGATGCATGTGCATGCTTAAAACGCGTTTTCGCACAAATGCGTGCGCGGGTGCTAAAAAGAGCAGCATCGGCATGCTTAGCACGTCGTTTGGTAGAAATCCACGTGCGCGTTCTGCCAAAAGCACCATTTGCATGCACATCTTGTGGTTTTGCAGAAAACTTCATCCGCGTCTACCAAAAGATGCATGTGCATGCTTAAAACGCGTTTTCGCACAAATCCGTGCGCGGGTGCTAAAAAGAGAAGCATCGGCATGCTTAGCACGTCGTCTGGTAGAAATCCACGTGCGCATTCTGCCAAAAGCACCATTTGCATGCACATCTTGTGGTTTTGCAGAAAACTTCATCCGCGTCTACCAAAAGATGCATGTGCATGCTTAAAACGCGTTTTCGCACAAATCCGTGTGCGGGTGCTAAAAAGAGCAGCATCGGCATGCTTAGCACGTCGTTTGGTAGAAATCCACGTGCGCGTTCTGCCAAAAGCACCATTTGCATGCACATCTTGTGGTTTTGCAGAAAACTTCATCCGCGTCTACCAAAAGATGCATGTGCATGCTTAAAACGCGTTTTCGCACAAATGCGTGCACGGGTGCTAAAAAGAGCAGCATCGGCATGCTTAGCACGTCGTTTGGTAGAAGTCCCCGTGCGCGTTCTGCCAAAAGCACCATTTGCATGCACATCTTGTGGTTTTGCAGAAAACTTCATCCGCGTCTACCTAAAGATGCATGTGCATGCTTAAAACGCGTTTTCGCACAAATCCGTGCGCGGGTGCTAAAAAGAGCAGCATCGGCATGCTTAGCACGTCGTTTGGTAGAAATCCACGTGCGCGTTCTGCCAAAAGCACCATTTGCATGCACATCTTGTGGTTTTGCAGAAAACTTCATCCGCGTCTACCAAAAGATGCATGTGCATGCTTAAAACGCGTTTTCGCACAAATCCGTGCGCGGGTGCTAAAAAGAGCAGCATCGGCATGCTTAGCACGTCGTTTGGTAGAAATCCACGTGCGCGTTCTGCAAAAAGCACCATTTGCATGCACATCTTGTGGTTTTGCAGAAAACTTCATCCGCGTCTACCAAAAGATGCATGTGCATGCTTAAAACGCGTTTTCGCACAAATGCGTGCGCGGGTGCTAAAAAGAGCAGCATCGGCATGCTTAGCACGTCGTTTGGTAGAAATCAACGTGCGCGTTCTGCAAAAGCACCATTTGCTTGCACATCTTGTGGTTTTGCAGAAAACTTCATCCGCGTCTACCAAAAGATGCATGTGCATGCTTAAAACGCGTTTTCGCACAAATCCGTGCGCGGGTGCTAAAAAGAGCAGCATCGGCATGCTTAGCACGTCGTTTGGTAGAAATCCACGTGCGCGTTCTGCCAAAAGCACCATTTGCATGCACATCTTGTGGTTTTGCAGAAAACTTCATCCGCGTCTACCAAAAGATGCATGTGCATGCTTAAAACGCGTTTTCGCACAAATCCGTGCGCGGGTGCTAAAAAGAGCAGCATCGGCATGCTTAGCACGTCGCTTGGTAGAAATCCATGTGCGCGTTCTGCCAAAAGCACCATTTGCATGCACATCTTGTGGTTTTGCAGAAAACTTCATCCGCGTCTACCAAAAGATGCATGTGCATGCTTAAAACGCGTTTTCGCACAAATCCGTGCGCGGGTGCTAAAACGAGCAGCATCGGCATGCTTAGCACGTCGTTTGGTAGAAATCCACGTGCGCGTTCTGCCAAAAGCACCATTTGCATGCACATCTTCTGGTTTTGCAGAAAACTTCATCCGCGTCTACCAAAAGATGCATGTGCATGCTTAAAACGCGTTCTCGCACAAATCCGTGCGCGGGTGGTAAAAAGAGCAGCATCGGCATGCTTAGCACGTCGTTTGGTAGAAATCCACGTGCGCGTTCTGCCAAAAGCACCATTTGCATGCACATCTTGTGGTTTTGCAGAAAACTTCATCCGCGTCTACCAAAATATGCATGTGCATGCTTAAAACGCGTTTTCGCACAAATGCGTGCGCGGGTGCTAAAAAGAGCAGCATCGGCATGCTTAGCACGTCGTTTGGTAGAAATCCACGTGCGCGTTCTGCCAAAAGCACCATTTGCATGCACATCTTGTGGTTTTGCAGAAAACTTCATCCGCGTCTACCAAAAGATGCATGTGCATGCTTAAAACGCGTTTTCGCACAAATCCGTGCGCGGGTGCTAAAAAGAGCAGCATCGGCATGCTTAGCACGTCGTCTGGTAGAAATCCACGTGCGCGTTCTGCCAAAAGCACCATTTGCATGCACATCTTGTGGTTTTGCAGAAAACTTCATCCGCGTCTACCAAAAGATGCATGTGCATGCTTAAAACGCGTTTTCGCACAAATCCGTGCGCGGGGTGCTAAAAAGAGCAGCATCGGCATGCTTAGCACGTCGTTTGGTAGAAATCCACGTGCGCGTTCTGCAAAAAGCACCATTTGCATGCCCATCTTGTGGTTTTGCAGAAAACTTCATCCGCGTCTACCAAATATGCATGTGCATGCTTAAAACGCGTTTTCGCACAAATGCGTGCGCGGGTGCTAAAAAGAGCAGCATCGGCATGCTTAGCACGTCGTTTGGTAGAAATCCACGTGCGCGTTCTGCCAAAAGCACCATTTGCATGCACATCTTGTGGTTTTGCAGAAAACTTCATCCGCGTCTACCAAAAGGTGCATGTGCATGCTTAAAACGCGTTTTCGCACAAATCCGTGCGCGGGTGCTAAAAAGAGCAGCATCGGCATGCTTAGCGCGTCGTTTGGTAGAAATCCACGTGCGCGTTCTGCCAAAAGCACCATTTGCATGCACATCTTGTGGTTTTGCAGAAAACTTCATCCGCGTCTACCAAAAGATGCATGTGCATGTTTAAAACGCGTTTTCGCACAAATCCGTGCGCGGGTGCTAATAAGAGCAGCATCGGCATGCTTAGCACGTCGTTTGGTAGAAATCCACGTGCGCGTTCTGCAAAAAGCACCATTTGCATGCACATCTTGTGGTTTTGCAGAAAACTTCATCCGCGTCTACCAAAAGATGCATGTGCATGCTTAAAACGCGTTTTCGCACAAATGCGTGCGCGGGTGCTAAAAAGAGCAGCATCGGCATGCTTAGCACGTCGTTTGGTAGAAATCCACGTGCGCGTTCTGCAAAAAGCACCATTTGCATGCACATCTTGTGGTTTTGCAGAAAACTTCATCCGCGTCTACCAAAAGATGCATGTGCATGCTTAAAACGCGTTTTCGCACAAATGCGTGCGCGGGTGCTAAAAAGACCAGCATCGGCATGCTTAGCACGTCGTTTGGTAGAAATCCACGTGCGCGTTCTGCCAAAAGCACCATTTGCATGCACATCTTGTGGTTTTGCAGAAAACTTCATCCGCGTCTACCAAAAGATGCATGTGCATGCTTAAAACGCGTTTTCGCTCAAATGCGTGTGCGGGTGCTAAAAGGAGCAGCATCGGCATGCTTAGCACGTCGTTTGGTAGAAATCCACGTGCGCGTTCTGCCAAAAGCACCATTTGCATGCACATCTTGTGATTTTGCAGAAAACATCATCCGTGTCTACCAAAAGATGCATGTGCATGCTTAAAACGCGTTTTCGCTCAAATGCGTGTGCGGGTGCTAAAAGGAGCAGCATCGGCATGCTTAGCACGTCGTTTGGTAGAAATCAGCGTGCGCGTTCTGCCAAAAGCACCATTTGCATGCACATCTTGTGGTTTTGCAGAAAACTTCATCCGCGTCTACCAAAAGATGCATGTGCATGCTTAAAACGCGTTTTCGCACAAATCCGTGCGCGGGTGCTAAAAAGAGCAGCATCGGCATGCTTAGCACGTCGTTTGGTAGAAATCCACGTGCGCGTTCTGCAAAAAGCACCATTTGCATGAACATCTTGTGGTTTTGCAGAAAACTTCATCCGCGTCTACCAAAAGATGCATGTGCATGCTTAAAACGCGTTTTCGCACAAATGCGTGCGCGGGTGCTAAAAAGAGCAGCATCGGCATGCTTAGCACGTCGTTTGGTAGAAATCAACGTGCGCGTTCTGCAAAAGCACCATTTGCTTGCACATCTTGTGGTTTTGCAGAAAACTTCATCCGCGTCTACCAAAAGATGCATGTGCATGCTTAAAACGCGTTTTCGCACAAATGCGTGCGCGGGTGCTAAAAAGAGCAGCATCGGCATGCTTAGCACGTCGTTTGGTAGAAATCAACGTGCGCGTTCTGCAAAAGCACCATTTGCTTGCACATCTTGTGGTTTTGCAGAAAACTTCATCCGCGTCTACCAAAAGATGCATGTGCATGCTTAAAACGCGTTTTCGCACAAATCCGTGCGCGGGTGCTAAAAAGAGCAGCATCGGCATGCTTAGCACGTCGTTTGGTAGAAACCCACGTGCGCGTTCTGCCAAAAGCACCATTTGCATGCACATCTTGTGGTTTTGCAGAAAACTTCATCCGCGTCTACCAAAAGATGCATGTGCATGCTTAAAACGCGTTTTCGCACAAATCCGTGCGCGGGTGCTAAAAAGAGCAGCATCGGCATGCTTAGCACGTCGCTTGGTAGAAATCCATGTGCGCGTTCTGCCAAAAGCACCATTTGCATGCACATCTTGTGGTTTTGCAGAAAACTTCATCCGCGTCTACCAAAAGATGCATGTGCATGCTTAAAACGCGTTTTCGCACAAATCCGTGCGCGGGTGCTAAAACGAGCAGCATCGGCATGCTTAGCACGTCGTTTGGTAGAAATCCACGTGCGCGTTCTGCCAAAAGCACCATTTGCATGCACATCTTCTGGTTTTGCAGAAAACTTCATCCGCGTCTACCAAAAGATGCATGTGCATGCTTAAAACGCGTTCTCGCACAAATCCGTGCGCGGGTGGTAAAAAGAGCAGCATCGGCATGCTTAGCACGTCGTTTGGTAGAAATCCACGTGCGCGTTCTGCCAAAAGCACCATTTGCATGCACATCTTGTGGTTTTGCAGAAAACTTCATCCGCGTCTACCAAAATATGCATGTGCATGCTTAAAACGCGTTTTCGCACAAATGCGTGCGCGGGTGCTAAAAAGAGCAGCATCGGCATGCTTAGCACGTCGTTTGGTAGAAATCCACGTGCGCGTTCTGCCAAAAGCACCATTTGCATGCACATCTTGTGGTTTTGCAGAAAACTTCATCCGCGTCTACCAAAAGATGCATGTGCATGCTTAAAACGCGTTTTCGCACAAATCCGTGCGCGGGTGCTAAAAAGAGCAGCATCGGCATGCTTAGCACGTCGTCTGGTAGAAATCCACGTGCGCGTTCTGCCAAAAGCACCATTTGCATGCACATCTTGTGGTTTTGCAGAAAACTTCATCCGCGTCTACCAAAAGATGCATGTGCATGCTTAAAACGCGTTTTCGCACAAATCCGTGCGCGGGTGCTAAAAAGAGCAGCATCGGCATGCTTAGCACGTCGTTTGGTAGAAATCCACGTGCGCGTTCTGCAAAAAGCACCATTTGCATGCCCATCTTGTGGTTTTGCAGAAAACTTCATCCGCGTCTACCAAAATATGCATGTGCATGCTTAAAACGCGTTTTCGCACAAATGCGTGCGCGGGTGCTAAAAAGAGCAGCATCGGCATGCTTAGCACGTCGTTTGGTAGAAATCCACGTGCGCGTTCTGCCAAAAGCACCATTTGCATGCACATCTTGTGGTTTTGCAGAAAACTTCATCCGCGTCTACCAAAAGGTGCATGTGCATGCTTAAAACGCGTTTTCGCACAAATCCGTGCGCGGGTGCTAAAAAGAGCAGCATCGGCATGCTTAGCGCGTCGTTTGGTAGAAATCCGCGTGCGCGTTCTGCCAAAAGCACCATTTGCATGCACATCTTGTGGTTTTGCAGAAAACTTCATCCGCGTCTACCAAAAGATGCATGTGCATGTTTAAAACGCGTTTTCGCACAAATCCGTGCGCGGGTGCT
Source organism: Dermacentor andersoni (assembly GCF_023375885.2). NCBI lineage: Eukaryota > Metazoa > Arthropoda > Arachnida > Ixodida > Ixodidae > Dermacentor > Dermacentor andersoni. Next base: position 5,216 of record NW_027314846.1, on the reverse strand, counting down.
AATAAGAGCAGCATCGGCATGCTTAGCACGTCGTTTGGTAGAAATCCACGTGCGCGTTCTGCAAAAAGCACCATTTGCATGCACATCTTGTGGTTTTGCAGAAAACTTCATCCGCGTCTACCAAAAGATGCATGTGCATGCTTAAAACGCGTTTTCGCACAAATGCGTGCGCGGGTGCTAAAAAGAGCAGCATCGGCATGCTTAGCACGTCGTTTGGTAGAAATCCACGTGCGCGTTCTGCAAAAAGCACCATTTGCATGCACATCTTGTGGTTTTGCAGAAAACTTCATCCGCGTCTACCAAAAGATGCATGTGCATGCTTAAAACGCGTTTTCGCACAAATGCGTGCGCGGGTGCTAAAAAGACCAGCATCGGCATGCTTAGCACGTCGTTTGGTAGAAATCCACGTGCGCGTTCTGCCAAAAGCACCATTTGCATGCACATCTTGTGGTTTTGCAGAAAACTTCATCCGCGTCTACCAAAAGATGCATGTGCATGCTTAAAACGCGTTTTCGCTCAAATGCGTGTGCGGGTGCTAAAAGGAGCAGCATCGGCATGCTTAGCACGTCGTTTGGTAGAAATCCACGTGCGCGTTCTGCCAAAAGCACCATTTGCATGCACATCTTGTGGTTTTGCAGAAAACTTCATCCGCGTCTACCAAAAGGTGCATGTGCATGCTTAAAACGCGTTTTCGCACAAATCCGTGCGCGGGTGCTAAAAAGAGCAGCATCGGCATGCTTAGCACGTCGTTTGGTAGAAATCCACGTGCGCGTTCTGCAAAAAGCACCATTTGCATGCAAATCTCGTGGTTTTGCAGAAAACTTCATCCGCGTCTACCAAAAGATGCATGTGCATGCTTAAAACGCGTTTTCGCACAAATCCGTGCGCGGGTGCTAAAAAGAGCAGCATCGGCATGCTTAGCACGTCGTTTGGTAGAAATCCACGTGCGCGTTCTGCAAAAAGCACCATTTGCATGCACATCTTGTGGTTTTGCAGAAAACTTCATCCGCGTCTACCAAAAGATGCATGTGCATGCTTAAAACGCGTTTTCGCACAAATGCGTGCGCGGGTGCTAAAAAGAGCAGCATCGGCATGCTTAGCACGTCGTTTGGTAGAAATCCACGTGCGCGTTCTGCAAAAAGCACCATTTGCATGCACATCTTGTGGTTTTGCAGAAAACTTCATCCGCGTCTACCAAAAGATGCATGTGCATGCTTAAAACGCGTTTTCGCACAAATGCGTGCGCGGGTGCTAAAAAGAGCAGCATCGGCATGCTTAGCACGTCGTTTGGTAGAAATCCACGTGCGCGTTCTGCCAAAAGCACCATTTGCATGCACATCTTGTGGTTTTGCAGAAAACTTCATCCGCGTCTACCAAAAGATGCATGTGCATGCTTAAAACGCGTTTTCGCTCAAATGCGTGTGCGGGTGCTAAAAGGAGCAGCATCGGCATGCTTAGCACGTCGTTTGGTAGAAATCCACGTGCGCGTTCTGCCAAAAGCACCATTTGCATGCACATCTTGTGGTTTTGCAGAAAACTTCATCCGCGTCTACCAAAAGGTGCATGTGCATGCTTAAAACGCGTTTTCGCACAAATCCGTGCGCGGGTGCTAAAAAGAGCAGCATCGGCATGCTTAGCACGTCGTTTGGTAGAAATCCACGTGCGCGTTCTGCAAAAAGCACCATTTGCATGCAAATCTCGTGGTTTTGCAGAAAACTTCATCCGCGTCTACCTAAAGATGCATGTGCATGCTTAAAACGCGTTTTCGCACAAATCCGTGCGCGGGTGCTAAAAAGAGCAGCATCGGCATGCTTAGCGCGTCGTTTGGTAGAAATCCACGTGCGCGTTCTGCCAAAAGCACCATTTGCATGCACATCTTGTGGTTTTGCAGAAAACTTCATCCGCGTCTACCAAAAGATGCATGTGCATGCTTAAAACGCGTTTTCGCACAAATCCGTGCGCGGGTGCTAAAAAGAGCAGCATCGGCATGCTTAGCACGTCGTTTGGTAGAAATCCACGTGCGCGTTCTGCAAAAAGCACCATTTGCATGCACATCTTGTGGTTTTGCAGAAAACTTCATCCGCGTCTACCAAAAGATGCATGTGCATGCTTAAAACGCGTTTTCGCACAAATGCGTGCGCGGGTGCTAAAAAGAGCAGCATCGGCATGCTTAGCACGTCGTTTGGTAGAAATCCACGTGCGCGTTCTGCAAAAAGCACCATTTGCATGCACATCTTGTGATTTTGCAGAAAACATCATCCGTGTCTACCAAAAGATGCATGTGCGTGCTTAAAACGCGTTTTCGCTCAAATGCGTGTGCGGGTGCTAAAAGGAGCAGCATCGGCATGCTTAGCACGTCGTTTGGTAGAAATCCACGTGCGCGTTCTGCCAAAAGCACCATTTGCATGCACATCTTGTGGTTTTGCAGAAAACTTCATCCGCGTCTACCAAAAGATGCATGTGCATGCTTAAAACGCGTTTTCGCACAAATCCGTGCGCGGGTGCTAAAAAGAGCAGCATCGGCATGCTTAGCACGTCGTTTGGTAGAAATCCACGTGCGCGTTCTGCCAAAAGCACCATTTGCATGCACATCTTGTGGTTTTGCAGAAAACTTCATCCGGGTCTACCAAAAGATGCATGTGCATGCTTAAAACGCGTTTTCGCACAAATGCGTGCGCGGGTGCTAAAAAGAGCAGCATCGGCATGCTTAGCACGTCGTTTGGTAGAAATCCCCGTGCGCGTTCTGCCAAAAGCACCATTTGCATGCACATCTTGTGGTTTTTCAGAAAACTTCATCCGCGTCTACCTAAAGATGCATGTGCATGCTTAAAACGCGTTTTCGCACAAATCCGTGCGCGGGTGCTAAAAAGAGCAGCATCGGCATGCTTAGCACGTCGTTTGGTAGAAATCCACGTGCGCGTTCTGCCAAAAGCACCATTTGCATGCACATCTTGTGGTTTTGCAGAAAACTTCATCCGCGTCTACCAAAAGATGCATGTGCATGCTTAAAACGCGTTTTCGCACAAATCCGTGCGCGGGTGCTAAAAAGAGCAGCATCGGCATGCTTAGCACGTCGTTTGGTAGAAATCCACGTGCGCGTTCTGCAAAAAGCACCATTTGCATGCAAATCTCGTTGTTTTGCAGAAAACTTCATCCGCGTCTACCTAAAGATGCATGTGCATGCTTAAAACGCGTTTTCGCACAAATCCGTGCGCGGGTGCTAAAAAGAGCAGCATCGGCATGCTTAGCACGTCGTTTGGTAGAAATCCACGTGCGCGTTCTGCCAAAAGCACCATTTGCATGCACATCTTGTGGTTTTGCAGAAAACTTCATCCGCGTCTACCAAAAGATGCATGTGCATGCTTAAAACGCGTTTTCGCTCAAATGCGTGTGCGGGTGCTAAAAGGAGCAGCATCGGCATGCTTAGCACGTCGTTTGGTAGAAATCCACGTGCGCGTTCTGCCAAAAGCACCATTTGCATGCACATCTTGTGGTTTTGCAGAAAGCTTCATCCGCGTCTACCAAAAGGTGCATGTGCATGCTTAAAACGCGTTTTCGCACAAATCCGTGCGCGGGTGCTAAAAAGAGCAGCATCGGCATGCTTAGCACGTCGTTTGGTAGAAATCCACGTGCGCGTTCTGCAAAAAGCACCATTTGCATGCAAATCTCGTGGTTTTGCAGAAAACTTCATCCGCGTCTACCTAAAGATGCATGTGCATGCTTAAAACGCGTTTTCGCACAAATCCGTGCGCGGGTGCTAAAAAGAGCAGCATCGGCATGCTTAGCGCGTCGTTTGGTAGAAATCCACGTGCGCGTTCTGCCAAAAGCACCATTTGCATGCACATCTTGTGGTTTTGCAGAAAACTTCATCCGCGTCTACCAAAAGATGCATGTGCATGCTTAAAACGCGTTTTCGCACAAATCCGCGCGCGGGTGCTAAAAAGAGCAGCATCGGCATGCTTAGCACGTCGTTTGGTAGAAATCCACGTGCGCGTTCTGCACAAAGCACCATTTGCATGCACATCTTGTGGTTTTGCAGAAAACTTCATCCGCGTCTACCAAAAGATGCATGTGCATGCTTAAAACGCGTTTTCGCACAAATGCGTGCGCGGGTGCTAAAAAGAGCAGCATCGGCATGCTTAGCACGTCGTTTGGTAGAAATCCACGTGCGCGTTCTGCAAAAAGCACCATTTGCATGCACATCTTGTGGTTTTGCAGAAAACTTCATCCGCGTCTACCAAAAGATGCATGTGCATGCTCTAAACGCGTTTTCGCTCAAATGCGTGTGCGGGTGCTAAAAGGAGCAGCATCGGCATGCTTAGCACGTCGTTTGGTAGAAATCCACGTGCGCGTTCTGCCAAAAGCACCATTTGCATGCACATCTTGTGGTTTTGCAGAAAACTTCATCCGCGTCTATCAAAAGATGCATGTGCATGCTTAAAACGCGTTTTCGCACAAATCCGTGCGCGGGTGCTAAAAAGAGCAGCATCGGCATGCTTAGCACGTCGTTTGGTAGAAATCCACGTGCGCGTTCTGCCAAAAGCACCATTTGCATGCACATCTTGTGGTTTTGCAGAAAACTTCATCCGCGTCTACCAAAAAGATGCATGTGCATGCTTAAAACGCGTTTTCGCACAAATGCGTGCGCGGGTGCTAAAAAGAGCAGCATCGGCATGCTTAGCACGTCGTTTGGTAGAAATCCCCGTGCGCGTTCTGCCAAAAGCACCATTTGCATGCACATCTTGTGGTTTTGCAGAAAACTTCATCCGCGTCTACCTAAAGATGCATGTGCATGCTTAAAACGCGTTTTCGCACAAATCCGTGCGCGGGTGCTAAAAAGAGCAGCATCGGCATGCTTAGCACGTCGTTTGGTAGAAATCCACGTGCGCGTTCTGCCAAAAGCACCATTTGCATGCACATCTTGTGGTTTTGCAGAAACCTTCATCCGCGTCTACCAAAAGATGCATGTGCATGCTTAAAACGCGTTTTCGCACAAATCCGTGCGCGGGTGCTAAAAAGAGCAGCATCGGCATGCTTAGCACGTCGTTTGGTAGAAATCCACGTGCGCGTTCTGCAAAAAGCACCATTTGCATGCACATCTTGTGGTTTTGCAGAAAACTTCATCCGCGTCTACCAAAAGATGCATGTGCATGCTTAAAACGCGTTTTCGCACAAATCCGTGCGCGGGTGCTAAAAAGAGCAGCATCGGCATGCTT